>NW_007257419.1:56448-103111 GCF_000164805.1 Carlito syrichta | reverse complement strand
CTGATGAAGCTTAGCTTGGCTGGGTAGGTTATTCTTGGTTGAAATTGTTTATCCTTTAGGACTTTGAAGATAGGGCTCCAAGCTCTCCTAGCCTGCAGGGTTTCTGCAGATAAATCTGCTGCTATTCTGATTGGTCTTCCATGGTGGGTGATCTGGCCTTTTTCTCTTGCTGCCTTTAGGATTTTTTCTTTTGTGCCTACTTTATTTAGGCGAATTATTATGTGTCTAGGAGTTGGTCTTCTCATTTGTTGTCTTGTGGGGGTTCTCTGAATCTCTTGTGTTTGAATTTTTGTATCACTGATTAGATAAGGGAAATTTTCTTGAATGATCTCGTGGAAAGTTTGTTCCAATGTGGTCTCTGTTTCTCTTTCTGCCTCAGGGAGTCCGATTATTCTTAGGTTAGGCCTCTTGAGGTAGTCACTCATCTCTTGAAGGTTTTGTTCTGTCTTTTTTAGCTTATTTTCTGTGTTTTTAAGAGTTTGGGTTATTTCTATATTTTGGTCCTCAAGCTCTGGGATTCTTTCTTCTGCTTGGGTAATTCTGCTTTCCATGCTTATCAATTTGTTATTTATTTCATTCACAGTATTCTTTATTACTGTTATCTCAGATATCAGCTCCTTCCTAGTTTCTTCTTGTGTCTCCTCAATTCTTTTTAGTCTCTCCATTATTGTTTTGATATCTACATTTGCATTTTGAGACCCTTCATTCTGGGGACTTTTCATTGTTTGTATTCCAAAGTCAATTTTCTCAGTGTCTGCTCTCCCAGGTGTCTGGGAGAGACCCATACTCTTCTTTTGGTTTTTCTTCATTTCTGTAGATTTTTCTCCCTTTACCCCTTTCCCTCCCCCTCTTCAATTCTGTTTTTGAGGGAAGGTGGGGTTGCTTTTATTTCTCTTCTGCAATGACCTGTTCTTCCTTATGAGGGTCTTCTGGTTTTGTTCACTTTTCCCTCTGCTTTACAGTCTGTGTATTCAGCAGTTTGCAGTCTTGGTCCGTTCAGAGAATCTCACCAGTTCACCTATGCCGTCGCCATCTTGCCCCCGGAACCAATCACTTACGTTTTAACCACTCAGAAAAGAAGTTGTTGAGTACAATTCAGCAATTTACTTAGCATAATTATAATCCTAAAAGGTGTTTTTTAATAACTTGAAATTTTTGACTTAATACATTATTGGTAGCTTTTCAAGTCAATACATTCACTTTTTAAAAGTAACTATTTTTAAAATAGAGATATGGGGTACAAGTCAGGATTAGACACATAAGTCATCTATCTGCAGGTGAAGTTTGGTCCTCCAACTGGTCCTCACTTCCCCGGTTTAGTCCAGGTACCCTTTGTGTTGTTACATCTTCCCTCCCACACCCTGCAGTGTCTGGGACTGCTGATCCCTTCCTTGCGCTATTGTTCTTACCCATCAAAAGTAGACTGGATAAAGAAAATGTGGTACATATACATGATGGAATATTACACAGCCATAAAGAAGGACAAAAATTATGGACTTCACAACAAATTGGAGTTGGAGACAATCATACTTAGGGATATATCACAGAAACAAACAACCAAATACCACATATTCTTACTCATAAGTGGGACCTGAATATTAATCACATTCACCTTTTAATTTTGTATTTACAATATTATTTTGGAATATATCACAAGTTAGCCAACCATCTTTTGTTTGACAAAAGATGATTTCCAGAGTTTCACTATTGTATATATTGTAGACAATGTTGGCTTTAATATTTTTTGTAGCTAAATCATTTGAATTTTTTATATGTTCTTAATTGTTTTGTTAGAATACGTTACTGGAAAGAGAATTCCTGGGTCAAAGGGTATGAAAATGTTTATGACTTTTAATGCGGATCAACATTTTGTCCTTCAGAAATGGATTGCTTGTGTTTATGCCCAATTTTCTACATCCTCGTCATTTCAATGATAGCTTTGCTGTAGTATTAGCATCCAGACAAAACAGTAAACAAATCTTAAGAGTACATCTTGTCAAAAAGTAAACACATCTGTGTGATCACTACACAGATCAGGAGATAGAATGTCACCAGCAACCCAGAAGCCCTCTCTTGTTCCTCAGTCACTAGCCTCTCCCTCTTTCCAGGTATAATCACTGTCTCAACTTCTAAGATTATAAATAAGTTTTTCTGGTTTTGGTGCTTTATACACCTGGAATAAACAGAATGTGTTTTTAACCTGGCTTCTTTTGCTCAATATTTTGTTTTTGAGATTCATCTATGTGCTGCATATAATTGTCAGTATGAATTTTCATAGTTGTCTAAATGCCATTATGTGAAAATGCCATAATGTCATATATTATCCATTGTATTCTTGATGAAAATGGTTGATAGGTTATTTATTATTTTTGCCTTTTAATAATAATGCAGTTATATATACATATATATTCTTGTACTGCTTTTGGTGCAGTTATTGCACATTTATTTTGCTGTGTATGCAACAAAAATTTATAGATAGTGCTGAAGAGTTGCTCTAAATAGGGGTACCAATTTATACTTCCATTATCAGCATATGAGAGTTCAGTGGTCCCCATCCTTGCTAAGACTTGGTATGAGCCACCATTTTTATTATAGGCATTCTGGCAGGTATGTAGTAATTTTAATTTGCATTTCCCAGATAAATAATGAGGTTAATCATCTTTACATATATGTATTGACCATTTGGCATGTTCCTGCAAACGACAGAATTTCTATATCCAGTTTGTTGAGAGTTTTTAGCATAAAGGGATGCTCAATTTTATCAAATGCCTTTTCTGCATCTAAGGAGATGACCACATGGTTTTTGTCCTTTTATGGCTGAATAGTATTTCACTGTGTGTGTGTGTGTGTGTGTGTGTGTGTGTTAACATTTCTTTACATATTCATCTATTGATAGATACTTAGATTGGTTCCACATCTGAGCTTTGTGAATAGTGCTGCAATAAATGTGAGAATGCATATAGATAACTCTTCAATACACTGATTTATTTTCTTTTACATATATACCCAGTAGCAGGATTGCTGGATTATATATTAGGTCTATTTTTAGTTTTTTGAATAGCCTCCACACATGTTTTCCATAATGGCTGTACTGATTTACATGCCTACCAACAGTTTACAAGAGTTCCCTTTCTCTGCATCTTCATAGAGATCTTTTTTTTTCTTTTTGATAATAGTCATTTAAACTGGAGATGATATTTTATTGTGGTTTAGATTTGCATCTTCTGGATTATTACTGATGCTGAGCATTTAAAAATATACCTGTTGAGTATTTGTATGTCTTCTTTTTAAGAATGTCTATTTAGATCATTTGTCATTTTTGAAATTTGGATTATTTATTTTTTTGCCGTTGAGTTGTTTGCATTCCTTATAGATTCTGCTTATTAAACACTTACCAAATGTATAGTTTACAAATATTTTCTCCCATTCTGGGGGTTGTCTCTTCACTCTGTTGACTGTTTCCTTTGCTGTGTGGAAGATTTTCAGATTGAAATAATCCCATTTATCTATTTTTTGCTTTTGTTGCCCGTGCTTTTGAGATCTTACACAAAATATTTTTTGTCCAGACCAATGTTCCACAGCATTTCTCAGTCTTTTCTTTGAGTAGCTTCATAGTTTCAGGTCTTACATTTAAGCCTTTAATCCATTTTTATTAAATTTTTGTATATGGTAAGAGGGTTCTGATTTCATTCCTCTGCATATGAATATCCAGTTTTCCCAAAACCATTTATGGAAGAGACTGATCTTTTATAATGTATGTTATAGGTGGCTTTGCCAAAAATGAGTTGACTGTAAATATATGAATTTATTTCTATGGCCTTTATTTTGTTCCATTGGTCTATGTGTTTGCTTTATGCCAATACCATGCTATTTTAATTACTGTAGTTTTGTAGTATATTTTGAAATCAGGTGTGTGATGCTTCCAGATTTGTTTTTGTTTTATTTTGCTTTTGGCTCAGGATTGTTTTGGCTATTTGACATCTTTTGAGGTTCTGTATGAATTTTAGGAGTTTTAAAAAATGTCTGTGAAGAATGTCATTGGTATTTTGATACAGATTGAATTGAATCTGCAAATCACTTTGAATGGGAAAGACATTTTAACAATATTAATTCTTCTAACCCATTAACACAAGGTATCTTTCTTTTTCTTTCTTTCTTTCTTTCTTCTTTTTTTTTTTGATGTCCTCTTCAATTTCTTTCAGAAGTGTTTTACAGTTTTCACTGTAGAAATCTTTCATTTTTTTGGTTAAACTTATACCTATTATTTCTAGGTATATTTATTGTAAATGTTATGAATGGGAATGTGGCTTGATTTCTTTTTCTGATAGTTTACTAATAGCATATGGAAACACTACTGATTTTTGTATATTGATTTTTGTATCCAGCAACTTTATTGGATTTGTTTATCAATTCTAACAGGTTTTTTTTTTCTTTTTCTAAGTATAAGATCATGTTGTCTGCAAACAAAATCATTTTCTTCCTTCCTTTCCAATGTGGAGGTTCTTTATTTCCTTCTCTTGCCTAATTACTCTGTATAGGACTTTCAGTATTTTGTTGAATAGATATGATAAGTGTAAGCACCCTTGTCTTGTTCCAGTTATTAGAGGAACAACTTTCAACTTTTCCCCACTCAGTATGAAGTTATCTGTGGTTTTGTCATATATGACCTTTATTGTTTTGAGGTACATGCTTTCTATACCCAGTTTCTTGAGAGTTTTTATCATGAAGGGATGTTCAATTTTATCACATACTTCCTCTGCATCTATAGAGACGACCACATGGTTTTTGTCCTTTATTTTGTTGATGATGTATCACATTTCCAAATTTACATATGTCAAATTATCATCGCATCCTTGGAATCCTACTTGATGATGGTGCATAATCTTTTTGATGTGCTGTTGGATTCTGTTTGCTAATGTTTTGTTAAAAATTTCATCTGTGTTCATCAGAGATATTGACCTGTAGTTTTCTTTTTTTATTATATCCTTGTCTGGTTTTGGTATCAGGGTAATGCTTGCCTCATATAATGAGTTAGAAGTAAATACTTCTTTTTAATTTTCTGTAGTAGTTTGAGAGTATCTGGTTTTTGTTTTTCTTTAAAATTTGGTGGAACTCAGCAGCAAAGCCATTCAGTCTTCGTCTTTTCTTTGTTAGAAAACTTTTTGTTACTGATTCCATCTTGCTACTTGTCATTGATCTGTTCAGAATTTTCAATATCTTCATGGTTCAGTTTTGGTAGGTTACATGAATCCAGGAATTTGCCTATTTCCTCAGAATTTTATGATTTGCTATTTTGTGATTTGATAGCTTTCTGTGGTGATAATGTTTGAATCCTGTAACTTTTTTTACTTGTATATCTGCTCTTCCAGTGTTTTATATTTTTGTTTGTTTTCATGAAGGTAGATATCATCCTTTTACTATGATGTAGAACTCCCCTAAGCATTTCTCATAAAGCTAGTCTACTGGTGGGCAGTGAATGCAGTGAGTGCATGACATATCTCAGTTTGTATTTGTCTGGGAAATAGTTTATTTCTTATATATTATTGCAGGCTAGTTAGTTGTGTATAGTATTCTTAATTGAAAGAGTTTTTTTCCTTTTGTTTCTCTCAGCACTTTGGATGTATTATCCCATCCCCTCTTGGTCTGTGTGGTTTCTGCTGAGAAATCTGCTGTTAGTCCAATGGAAGTTCCCTAGACACTTTTATCTGCTTTTACAATTTTCTCTTTGTTTTTTGAGAATTTGACTATAATGTGCATTGGGGAGGACTTTTAAGGTTGAATCTACTTGAGGATCTTTGAACTTCCTGTATCTGAATGTCTACATCTTTCTCAAGACTTAGGAGGTTTACAGTTATTATTTCATTAAATAAGTTTCTATGTTTTTGGATCTCTAATCACTCTGGAACTCCCAAAATGTGAACGTTTGTGTGTTTGGTGGTTTTCCATAGGTCATTTAGCCTTTCTTCTTTCTTTTTAATTATTTTGCTTTTTTAATTTGTTTGTTTGAGTTATTTTAAAAGATCTGTCTCTAAGTTCAGAAATTCTTTCTTCTTCATCTAGTCTATTGCTGAAGCTGTCAATTGTATTTCTATTTAGCTAGTTAAATTCTTCAGTTTCAGAATTTCTGCTTGGTTCTTCTTCAAGATATCTACCTCTGTTGAATTTTTCACTTGGATTTTGAGTTATTATCTTGATTTATTCATATTGTTTATCTGTGCTATCTTGTATCTTACTGAGTTTTCTTATAATCACCAGCTGTGTCAACAGCAGGGCAGGTGGGGGGGCCCTATGTCCCTAGGTGAGTTGCTTGGGATCCACAGTGTTCATGACAGAGCAGGTAGGTCAAAATATGCACAGTGGCCCTACTGTTAGAGGGTGTAGGTTCACTGTAGTAGTGGCCTTGAGTAGGCTACTTTTTGACTCTGGAGAGCACACACTTTGATTCCCTATGCCCTGGACGCAGTCTCCCTTATATTCTGGACTGCCAGTTCCCTGGGGTGATTAGAGTGCTACACAGGCTTGGGTTCCAGGATGTGGCCGTACTTGTAAGTTCACTGGTGCTGTGATGTTGCAGTCATCTGAGTGAATGCAGAGAACTGTCAGTGGGGTTCCAGGGAAGCAGAGACTCAAGAGCTATTTGGCTCCAGGACAGAATGTAGTTCTGTGCTGCATTGCAGGGCTCCATGCAGTTTCCCTCTCTGGAACAATGCAGTTGCCTGGACTCTAGTAGCTTCTTATACTATGCTTAGGAACCATGCATGCTGAAGTGTTTTTCTGTAGCCAGGACTGCAGGCATCTATAGTGGGAATGTGGACTGCTAGCGATTCCTTGCTTACCTTTTCTCTGCAATTGGGATTCCCTCCTGGCTCCAGGATGATTTGGCCAGCTGCCTCGCTTTTCTCTCTATATTTCCATCTCTAGCTTCCTTATGTATTACCGGAAAACTGGCAATTGTCTAAGAATCTGTCAATATTGGTAGAATCCTCAAACATCAGTATGATGGAATCACAAGCAATCTTTAAGCAGTCTGAGGGTCTCTTTCATTTCCATGATGGATTCCAGCATTATCCAGTAGATAATGGATGTGTGACTATTCGATGTGTGACTGTCTTTGTTTCTTTGGTTCTTATTTGTGGAGAAGGTGAGTGTGAGCCCTTTTCACCTCTAGTTAGATATCTTTAGCCCATATTTAGAGTCAATCACATTTTTACCCCTTATCCCCTTATTCTTCAGTCACTGCTAATCTTCCAAAGTTAACCGCTACTGTGATTTAATTCACTATAAATCTATGCTGATTATTTATTTTTTGTAATTTGTGATTTTTATAGACTTAAAAATATGTGTTATTTTTATTTCTGGCTTCTTTTGCTAAATATTATGCTTAGAAATTTTAAGATGTAATCACAAGTAAATTATTAATTGTCCATCCTCATTTCTGTATAATATTTCATAGTATGAATATAATATAATTTATTTTTAATTGTTTTATACGTTTTATTATGATGTGCTTAAGTGGTTTTTTTTTTTTCTTATTTTGCTTCGGGTTTGTAGAGCTTCTAGCTTATATGGCTTGATTTATTTCATTCGTTTTGAAAAATTCTCAGACATTGACTCTTCAAATTCTGCTTTTAATCCATTCTTTTCCATTTCAATTTCTGAGACTCAACTAATATGCATGTCTCCTATGCTCTTTTCTGTATATTGCATTATTTTGTCTCATTGTGTTTCAGTCTGGTTACTTTTTTTTAAATCTATATTCCAGTTTATTAACTCTCTCTTTAACTGTATCACATTTTATTTTCATGTTCTTAAATTCTTAAATTTATTTTGCAATCTTTTTTATGTTTTATGGTTATCTATTTTAAATATCCATTTGGTCTTTTGTTTGAAAATAATAATGGTCCTATTAAAGCTCCATCTTATAACTCTAATATTTGGATCTCTCATGAATCTATTACTATTGTTTGGTTGCCTTTTTTGATCATATCTCCCTTTTGTTATGTCTGATGAAGTTTGATTGAGTGTGAGGCTTGTGTTTGGAAACTGTAAAGATCATTTGAGGATCTGGATGATGGATGATGTTATCCTCCTCCAGAGAGGATTTATAGTTATTTCTGATGGACAGATGGCCTAGTGCATACACATTAGTGCAATTATGGATTGAGCTTCATTCTTGGTGAAGGCTAGACTAATCCAGTGTGAAACCCTCATGGAAGGGGTCTCAGTTGAAACTCTGGAGTATTTTCCCGGGTCCTTCCTCCTTGGTAGGCCTTGAAATCAGATCTTCCTGAAATCCCATAACACTGATAACAAATCTGCTTATGTTCTCAGTGCCTTATCTGGTGTTTTCTGCTCATCTCTTTATCTTTGCCACAGCTTTCCAGGCTCCAAATGTTTCAGGGAGGGAGCCTTGACAAGTGTTGCATTTACCTCTCTAGGCTCTTTGTCTCTTAGAAATCTTCAGATTTTTTTGCAAGTATTTTTGCAGCTTTTCTCATTTTAGGGAAAAGGTTGAAACGAAACATGCAAGTCTTATATTGCTAGGAGAAATTCACTACTATATGCTTTTATATTTCATAGTTTGATAGGTTAAGGGATATCTCACCATTGTCCCCTCTCTGTGTATAAGATTGGTACTAGAAAAGTAAAGTTGTTTACCTTTAAGTAACTGCAAAACTTAATTACTGTGCTTAAAAGTGTCCACAGATCATCTTTATATCTGAAAGCAACCACAAAAGTTATAGGACCCACCTTAGATTTAACAAAAACCAATGTGTGGGAGAACAAAAACCAAACAGTTAGCACACAAAGTTGTTAGGAAAGGGCAGTAGTTAAAAGAGAGTTTTTTGTTTTTTAGTCAGAGTCTCACTCTGTTGCTCAGGCTGGAGGGCAATGGCATACTCACGGCCGCCCCAGCATCGACCTGCTGGGCTTAGGCAATCCTTCCACCTCAGTCTTCCAAGTAGCTGAAACTACAGGCGTGTACTCCCATGCCCGGCTAATTTTTTTGATATATTGTAAAGACAAGGTCTCACCAAGTTGTCCAGGCTGATTGCGAACCCCTGGTCTCAGGCAATCCTCTCGCCTTGGCAAGAGAGTTTTTTTATGATTATACTCTGTTAAATTCTGCCCTTTCAACAAATGTTTGTATACCTGTAGCAATGAGAAAAACAATAACAAGTAACTCATAATTGATATTTCAACAAATCACCCTGCTATTCAGTCATTTATCGATTTTTTCAACAAATGTTGATTTAATAGCTAGCATGTGTCAAACTCTATGAAAAGCACTTGGAAAACAGTTGTGAGTAAGAAGGACCCAGTCTTTCCTGTCTTCTGGGGGATATAAAGGAGTTTGGGAGCAAAGTTTGAATTGAGAACTCTGACTCTGGAGTCAGTGGGATGTAACTTTACACTCACAGGGATCACAGAGAAGATAATCTAACTTAGGGAATAAATAATGTAATTTATTTTAACAATATTATACCATAAAAAGAGCATATGCTACAAGTGAATGAATGAATGAATGAATGCGGTGATTAATCCTTGCTGTGCTGTCTCGAATTTTGGTTTACCAAGTAAGCCCTTTCCTCTCTGGTCCTCAGTTTCCCACATATGCAAAAGTTTATGATGTTTATTAAATGATCTCTAATTTTTTTTTCCATTAAATTCTAATGTTTTGTGATCTGTGACTCAATAAAATCAGTGACGAGAAGGCATTTTCAATATCAACACATTCTTAACACTCTGAGACACTAGAGGGCAGTAAAACCACACATACATTAAAAAAAATGCACACATGGGAGATTATCACAGTGAAAAGGCACTTGCTAAACTGCATGCTTTCTTCCTACCTAGGTCAATTCTGCTATAAATACTAGGCATGAGTTTTGCTCATTACTTATATCTCCAACACAGGCCAATTTTATAACCATTTACCTGTTCTTAATCTTCATTGCAGTGACAGCTTTCACAATTAAAATGTAGAATTCATGATTTGGAAATAGAACAAAACATTGGTCCTTCATATACACAGGTTCTGCAAATTCACCAATTGAGAATTTGCCACATCCAGAAAAAGGACATTAAAAAATAACAATACAACAATAAAAATAATACAAATGGAAAATTATATAGTATAACAACTATTTACATAGCATTTATATTGTATTAGGTATTATAAGTAAGCAAAAGATGACTTATGAAAGGATGTACACATACTACTCTATTTTATATAAAGAATTTGAGCATCCAAAGATTTTGGTATCTGCACTCTGGGGATTTCTGAAACGAATCCCCCACAGATATCAAGGGATGACTGCAATATTTGAAATTGGGACTATCCTGGGAAATCCTTGAGGAGATTGTATAGCTAAGAGCATTTTGAGTCTGATCAAAGGCCCTTCTGATTCAACTCATGTACGGAATCAAGAGTGGAAATAAGTGAAACTTCCTACTGTACTTGAGATACTTGTTTGTGTTGAAGTGATGGGTAAAATGTACAGAATAAAAGCATCATTTGCTGTTGTCCGTTTTACCTGACATCCATGGTGCTAACAGCTAGTAGGCTGGTTGTCAAAGAGCTAAGCCTAGGAACCCTAGTGTGAATGTAAAGCAAAAAATCAGAAACCAGAGTAAGGATGGTTCTGAGCGCTTGTAACAGAGAGAAGATGTATTTTCTTTGCTGAAAGAACAGAGAATGCAAGAGCAGGCTTCAAATACAACAGGAATGATTTTGATTTCAGAACAAGGAAAATGGTCCCTGATCCTGAGGTATGAATTGCCACAGGCAGAATCTTGTACCAGTGATCAACAGATGCAAGTTTAGAAAGGCCCTTAGACTAAGTCCTACCTACTCAGCTTATAGATGACTTGATACCGGGCCCAGAGTGCAGTGGTTTGCACAAAGTCCTACAGGAAACCTATGACTATGCAATTCCCAAAGCAAATCTTGGCTTAAGGTGATAATTCCTGAGACTGAAAGTCCAGGTTTGAGGAATAAGTGATCTGGGGCCCTCAGTTGGTATCCAGATTGCTGTTGATACTGTTCACAGAATATGTTGAAGTTTGACTAGCTATGATTTTGAGACCTGGAAAATTATCATATGCCTAGACTATATTTTCAGATAAGGGTTTTTGTCAGTAGGTCAGTTTCTTTTCTTGTGCATCCCAATCTTTCCATCCCCCCAAACATTCAGTGGTCATCGTGAGAGGCTATTAGGCTTCTGTGTCACTAAATCTCTTACCCTTTGTTTTGTTAAGGGATGGATTGCTACTCAACCCGATATTCCCACATTTTGTCTTACTAAAGAAACTCTCTTATTTGCCCTCTCTTATTAATAAAAATGAGCTTTTCAATTAGTTGAGATCATTCAGGGAAATAGGGGGAACTTATATATATCTTATATTCATTACAAATCAGATAATAAGAAAGTCATTTTGAGCATATGCTATTATTTAAACTTCAAAAACATCCTTAATAGGAAGAAGTTATCACTTTCACTTTACAGATGTAGAAACAAAGTCTCGGAAATGTAAGAAAAACTGGTCAAGGTTTAAAGAAATTCTAAGCTTTGCAAAGCCAAAACTCAAAACCAAGTGTGTTAGATACTAAAATTCAATTCATTTTCCTCCAAATGGAATGAAAATCCTGATTGTGGAAGGGATTCCCGCACGAGAATACAGGGCTTGAGATAGATTGGCACGTTGAAAATGGTCCGGCTAAGAGGTGGTTGATGAATTGTGTACGTTTTAATTTGTATTCTCTCCAAATCAATTAGTCTCCCTAAGACTGATTATCACAGGAAAACTGGGGCAGGCCAAAACCAACCCAACTAGATAGTTAACTAATCTTACTCTATTATCCAAAATGGGAACTAAATTTCTCAACAAGGTTTTCTTACTTTTCTTTTAAAAAAGAATATGTCCATTGAAAGAGTAGAAAACAGGCTAAAACACAAGTCTTACCAAAATCTAGGGCTCTTCCCATGGGACCATGACATTTTGGACTTGAGATGGGGACAAGATGGGTCAGTTAGAGATTTGGACATGACTTCCTAGAGGTTGATTCTCACTTATACATGTTACCAAATTGTATCTAGATTCCAATTCTGGAAAAAAAATTTTACACAGTCATTAGCTGCTCCTAAAGATGAGGTGACTGACAGCTTATAAACCATGGCTGTGTCACCCTGAAGTGTGCATGATTTGAAAGGTAGAATCCAGACAAAAACATTAATGTAGAAATAAATCAATTAACTGAGACTAAAATATGAATAAATAATCTGATTATCTCAAATATCAATACACAAAGTCCCAAAGCCAACAAATAATCTCTGTCCTTTCCCTTTGTTTCTAAGTCAAAATGGTTTTTCCTAAAATGCAAGAGAGATTCCAAGCAGAGATGGAAGAAGAGATTGAATTATTTGACCTAATGATTTATGGTAGTGGCCCCTGGCAAAGCTTCTCTTAACACACTCTTCTCTAGGTGTTTTCTCAGTATTATGATAAGTATACTTATCTAGGAATGTGTGGCTACTAGTAATGCTGAAGTCTGTAAGTGGGTTAAAAAGACACTTTACTATTTTTACATTCATTTATTAAGTAATTATTAAGCTCTCTCTGGGTACTTGGCATGGTCTTTTTGTTGCGGTACATTTATAATAGCTTTCCCCAGAGGGGATTATTTTTCAGGCTCTGTAGGAAAAAGAAATCTGGAAGGAAAATGAACACTACAGAGAGTCAGAGAAATATAATAGCCATAAGAATCTTAAACACCCGTAGCTATTTATAGATCGTGAAATAAACGGCCTTCCTTTGATTAGAAGAGACACTTCTCAAATAACTTTTTTAAAAAGTAGGACAAGAGCATGATGGCAAAGTGAGAAAAAAATTACTTGAGATCTGTCTGGTATAATTTTTTTCCTTGGGACAAAAATCAGAATTACCATATTATCACATGTGCAAAAGGCAGGGGGGTGGGGGAACATACTTGAAGAGGTGGATGGCAGACCTTCCAAAAAGTTTTTTTGTTTTTTGAGGCTAAGGAATAAGTCAAGGAACTGATTGAAAATGGAAGAAGAAATCTTTGGCTTGTTAGTTTTTTTTTTTTTTTAGGATTGAAGTTTATTTTGCAAAGGCATTTGTGGCTAAAGAAATTAGAAAGGATATTATTGTGTTCTTAATAGACCTTTTATGCTGGAAGCACTGGAAAATATTCTCACAACCTGATTCCATTTTTTAAAAAGTATTAATTAATTATTTGACTTTGGTTCGTGCTCATTGTGAGGAAATCAGTGCCATTAAGTAAGGACAAAGAGTATAAAGAGGTGAGTGGTGAGGGGGCTGGGGGGCTGGGTCTTAGTTGACCACATGGATGATTATTCTAGTGCAGTGGTTCTCAGCCTGCCCACTGAATCAATCCAAGAGCTTTTAAAAAGTTGATGCTTGGTTCTTAGCAATTCTAATTAGTTGATCTGGGGAGCATCTGACATTAAGAATTTAAGTGTTCCTCAGATAATTCTGATGTTCAGTCAAGTCTAGGAACCACTGATCTAGAAGGCTGGGCAGGACAGTGAATTTGTAGTATCTTTTTGTTCCTTCAAAATCTCTTGCAAGGCTAGGAAATCTAGAATGTAGACTTTTCTTTTGGACACTGTTGAAGTGAGACAGGGAAGACTGCTGTATACGGTGGTGTCTCTCCCCTCTGCACTCCAACTTCTGCTTGTGCTAGGTTTAAAAGTCTTTGTCCTTGTTCATGAGTGTTTCCTCTTCATCTGGGTAATCAAATGGTTGGCATCAGAGCAGTCGCTGGTGCAAGGCCATAGTTATACAAGCAGCTTTTATTTTCTTTTCCTTTCCATTCTTTTGTGTTTTGTTTTGATTTGGCTTTGTATTTACCTTGGTTATAAAATTTTATGAACTTTACCCCAACATAAAACAAATGGAACTGTCACCTTTGCTTCCCAATCGTCATCTCTGGTTTTGTGTGAGGGCATGTTTCACACATGAACACATGTTTTTGAAAATAAGCCAGGCACAGTGGTTCAAGCCTGTAATCCTAGCACTTTGGGAGGCTGAGGCAAAAGGATTGCCTGAGCCCACAGCTTTGAGACCAGCCTGGGCAACTTGGTGAGACCTTGTCTCTAAAATTAAAAAAAAAAAAAATTAACCGGGTGTGGTATTGCATACCTGTAGTTCTGGCTACTTGGAAGACTGAGGCAGAAGGATCATCTGTGCCCAGCAGGTCGACGCTGGGGTAGCCATGAGCGTGCCACTGCACTCCACTCTGGGCAACAGAGTGAGACTCCAACTCAAAAGAAAAAAAAAAGAAAACCATTCGTATTTGTATATTTTCCTTTTGGATATTGTGATATAACTCACAGATGGCTCATAACTGCTGTGCTTATATTTGACACTCACCAATGAAACACCTGGCAGCTCTAGAACTGTAACCTCAGACTGCTGCAGCACAATGAATTCTCAGCACAGCCTTTCAGATAGAGCTCCTACACATCACCTGCTTCTTTGATTTGGCATGGCTCCATTGGTGCAGAGCCAAAGTGGGGCATCATTAGAACATGTGTTTTCCAGCTGGACAGCTCAACTGTCTGCACAGTATATCTGCATTCAGACCGTCTGTCCACATCAGGAGCCTAGGGTCAGCCTGACCCGAAGCCACACAGAAAACACGAGAACTGTTCCTGTACTATGAATTTAAATCTGCCATCCTCTGCAACTCAACCTTGGCCAGGACGCAGCCGACAGGGGCAGCGTGTTCTGGTACATGAGGGGGTGGGATCTTCTGAGCTCCCCTGCTTACCGGCCCCTGGATGCTGCCTCTCCCTCCTCCCTTTTTGCCCCCAATTGTAATCTTCTCCTGCTGGGTTGTGTGTGGGGTAGGGTTGAGGAGGGGGTGCGTGCCTTGGGCGGCAGGCAAAGCAAGTATGTCTGCTTCTTGATCTTGAAATTATGAAACCAAACCTCCAGGAATGCACACTTCGGATGTTTGTGGTTTGGTTCCAAGAGGGAGTGGGACTGGGCTGCCCCTTCATGTGTATGCCTGGCAGCTCGACCTCCAGCACTCACGGCAGAGCCCACCACACAGGTGCTGTCCTCATGAGATGAATTAGTTCCCTGGGGCCTGCTGAATGCACTCTTTTAAGGCTCAACAGTGCAGTGCCCACCTCTGTGCCCCCCTCCACAGGAACTGGCCGCGAGAGAGAGGATCAGGCTCAGAGCTGGTTAATGCTACAGCTGAGAAGCAACTCCCAGCCCAGCTCACCCCAAGATGCAAGATGATACAAATCCCTTTTGTTGTTGAACTTGTGTTGATTTTGAGTAAATTATTCATTTGCTTTCCAACCTTTAGAACAGTGGTTCTCCAAGTTTTCGAGTCATCTGGTAACTTGTTAAAAACGTAAATTCAAGCCCTACCCCGGATGTATTAAATCATAAATTCTGTGGGTGGGGCCTTCTAGGTGGTTCTGAGAGCCACTGATTTCAAGAGTATTGTATCGAACAGAGGGGAGGGGATCAAACTCATGGGCTTATGAGCTCTTGAGCGAATTACCTAAGTTCACCGAGCCTCAGTTTTTTCATCCGCAAAATGGACACATGAAAATTCTTTCTGGGTTGCTATGGTGTTTATATGAAGTGGAGCATGTCTAGTACTCTGCAGGTAAAATCCCAATAAACACGAGACCTTGTTTTGATGTTGTATTGAGTCTGGCTTTGTGCTTCTCCTGTGTTTCCATCACTTGTTATCCTTCCATGTGCACTCAGATAGTGGGACTCATTGCCACCCATCTTGGGACCCGTGCATCTTCGCTTCCCACATCATTCCTGTTGCTGAAAGTTGTTTCTTCCACCCAGGCAAGCCCTCTAGATAAAGATAAGTTGTCCCACACACATTTTCAGCTCTAAGAGAAAGTGTTCTGAGGGGAAATGGCAGGGGAATAGTTTAACAAAATATGCTTGTATCTCCCCTTTCAGACTCCCCCAGCCTATGGCTTTGAATTCAGGGGTGCTCATGCAATCACAAGGATATTTGTTCCTAGCTGTGTGCCCTCCCAGAACCTGGGAGTGGAGGTGTTTAAGGGCGGCAGTAACAAAACCGACTGATAGCATCAACCACGGCTGCTAATGAGAGGTTGGGACTGTGCCTGGTGGTCGTGGTTCTTGGAGTGTGTGTACGTCTGACTTCCGTAAAAAGGGCAGACATGGGAGGGGGGCTTAGGTGAGGCCCAGGTCGGGCTGGGAGACAGCAGGACAGTTTTTGCAGCAAAACTTTCAGTCCCCAGACTTTAACAGTATCATTGTGGTGTCATGAAAGGACACATAACAGTATCATTGTGGTGTCATGAAAGGGTCTTGGGTGACCAGACACACCTGTGTTTGAATTTTGAATCTTAGCTCAGCTTCCTACTAGGTAATGAGTCACAGAGTATGTTATTTCTTTGAGCTTTTATTTTCTCACCTGTGAAATGGAAACAACACCTCCATCTTCCTGGGACTGATGTGAGGATTAAATTAAAGGACACATATGAAAGCACTTTTGCAGATTATAAACTCCCACTAAGGTAAGCTGTGGTTGTTAGGAAGGACCGGGTGGAGTCACAGATGGGTTGGAAGTTCTGCTTGGCCTTACACTTAACCCTTTGGACCTTGGCTTTTCCCATTGGTGAAAAGGGGGCAATTTTCCATGCCTCCCACACAAGACCCCTCGGGGCTTCAAGAAGGCAGCAGGCTATCTGACGCCTGCATGGATCAGGCACGCGGGAGGGGCTTAGCCATGCCACAGACTCCCGTTCTCCATGAATGAGACGCTTCACGGGGCTGGATGGGCTGGCTCTCTACGTGCCTGCTTTGCGCTTGTTAGACGCCCCGTACTTGGGGGTCAAGCTCATCTTTTTGCATCGCTGTTTTGAGATTCCTGGCATCTGAGAGAAAACGACTGCTCCGAGACGCTCCTTAAGTTGGTAAGCCTCGGCCGGGTCCCCGTCGCCCTCCCCGCTGGAAGAGGGGCTCCTCCTCCGCTGGGGCCTCGGGCTGCCGCCATGCGCGTGGGATCGTTCCTTCCTCTCTGTGGCCACACGGGTCCTGCCCCACCCAGTATCTACCACGCCGTTCCTCCCTCCCGGAGTCCTTCCCTTGTCTTCTCCACTCACCCCAGGGAGTCCCATGCTTTCAGGCATTCTGTGGTTTCACATCTTTCTGAGCCTTTCCTGTACCGTGCTGTGGCCTTATCTTCCCCTCAAGGCACACGATACCTTATTTGGTTTCACTGTTCTCTTGAGGGGGTGCCTTCGCTCCGAGGAAGAGTATAGGTTTTGGAGGGCAGACATTGTGTCCCTTACAGACCCAGAGAGAGCGCTGGGCTGTGGGAGGAATGTGTCTCCCGATTTAAGGAAAACAAAAGCGAAGAGCGAGTTCAGCAGCCACTGACTCCAGACGGCCACCGGGGGGCGATGAAGGACCAGCCTGTGAGTACGGCCGGGCTAGGAGGACCCCAGGCCAGGATGGAAGGCGCAGGGGGCTTCCCATCAAAGCCAGGGAGGACGACCCCGGGAACGGCTCTCCAAGGAGGTCCAGAGGGCTGAACACCCGGCAGAGAAAACGGCCTAGAGCCAGGTCCTCCAAACTTTCCATACTTGTGGGTATGCCTCCAGTCACCCCAGGGCTGCCCAGAATTCTGGGGGGTTCTGGGGAATGTTCCTTCCAACTGAGCATGCCTCCTTTGTGCCAGACACAGTGCTGATGCAGGGGAGTCCTGTCCTTCAGAGCAGCCAGCTTAACCCTGGCACAGACTTCGGCCAGGGTTATCCGGAGGGAAGACCACACTGAGGCCTCAGGAAGCCGGGAAATATACCCCAGAGCAAAGGAATCCACAGGTCCCACCAAGTCTTACTTGGAAAACTGCTGCGGAACACAGCCCCAGCTTCCTTAGCAGCCAGCTTGGGGAAATATCCCAGATGGGCTTTATCCTGGTGGGTGTTCCCAGCCTAGCCTCGCTGCTCACCACTGGCGCCTGCTCCCTGTTCTGAGGGACAGGAACTACCTCCTTCCCTTGGCCATGCGCAAATGTCACTCCCCACGGCCCCACCCACACAGCCTCAGAGAAAGCCCCCAGGTCTGGGCAGGGGGTGGCCCTGTTAAGGTACAGAGAGCATGTCATTATTTTTCAGTAGTCATATTTCCTTTAGGCCTTGACCTCGGTGGGAGTTGGGGGGAGGGTCTACCTCCACACTGTGTTCAAGGGGAGGGTTTTTGAGATCATGGCTGTTGAGTGGAGGGGCTTTGATGGCAGTTGTGGAGGTCAAGCAGGGGTGAGTGGGTGGGGAATACACTGTGTGCTGGCCCGGGTGGCTGGTCCAGTGGGGTTTCTTTCCTCTAGTGTCTGTAAGGATGTGCTGAGGAATAGACCTTTGCATGACAGCTGCAGCTAATTCTGATTTATGGGCTCTGATCCTTCCTCCTTCACCGAGAGAAGGAGCTGTCGGAATGCCTTTGTGGCAGATTGTGCTAGTGTTTTCATTCTTGGTGCTCCCTGCCCTGGTCCTGGTGGAGCAGTGAGCACCCTCCCTCTGCGGGCTGCATGGATGAGAGAAGGCTGCCTGGCCTGGCCCCCTCCCCCTGGGGTCTGACTGGCCACACCCTCCCCCTCCTGCCCAGCAGGGTTCTCTCTCTCCTGGCTTTGCCCAGATCCTTCCTGCCAGATGCTGCCTCTGTGCTGCCCCATGGCCGCTAGTTCTTCCTTTGGCTCTGTCTACACTTACTCGGTCTCACCTGTGACTAATCTTTAGTGATATCTTCTGTTCTTTCTGGCTGTGAACCCTTGGGTCTAGAAACATGGTTCCTATTCTCTGTTAAGTCCATTTAGTGAACGATGATTGAGCACCCACCATGTGCCAAGCACTGAGTTAGGTGCCAGGGATGCCCCCGGAGCTACAGACCAGCAGATAAACACATCAACACAAAGGTTGTGGGTAGTGATAAATACTACACAGAAATGGAATAGCTCATGTGCTCGGGATCTACTTTTAACATATGAGCAGGGGGTGACCATCACATTGAGACCCAAAGAAAGTAGATGCCTGAAGGTCAGAGCCCTTGTCTGTCTCTCAGACAGCTGCCCCCACTCCCTATGCTGCAGATGGGGCAGCACATCTACCTGAGGGTACAGCAAGTGCAAGGACCCCCAGGTGAAACAAACTTACATTTTCTAGAAACTGGTGGATGAGCATGTGAGTTCAGGGGTTGGTAGGGGATGAAATAATGTCGGACATGACACGTCCAAACTGGACAGATTTCCCCGCAGATTGTCCCTCTTCTTGTCTTTCCTATCTTTCACTGCTCAAGCTCCAAACCTTGCAGTTGTCCTTGGACCTCTCTTGCACCCTATAACCACTCTCTCAGCAACTCCAGTTGTGTCCAGAACCTGACCCCTTCCTCCCACCTCCATGGCAGCCACCCTAGTCCAAACCCCACCTGGAGCATGCAACGACCTCCTACTGGATCTCCACCCCAGCAGCCAGAGGGATGCTCGGAAAAATGTAAGTCAGATGTCAGCACTGCGCTGCTCAAATCTTTCCACCCCATGACTCACATCTCATTCAAAGCATAAGCTACAGATGCATATGGTGACCCATGAGGTCCTGCGTGCACTTGGCCTCTCCTATTCAGGCTATGCTAGCAGCTACCTCACTTTCCTCAAACATGCCAAGCACACGTCCACCTCAGGGGCTTTGCACTTGGTCTTCCCTCTGATGGAGCACCCCCTGCCGCCTCTCCTCACATACACCTCAGGTACCCCCACTCCCTATGCTGTGGATGGGCAGCACATCTGCCTGAGGGTACAGTAAGTGCAAAGACCCCCAGGTGAAACAAGCTTACATTTTCTAGAAACTGGTGGATGAGCAGTATGAGTTCAGGGGATAGTAGGAGATGAAATATTGTTGGAAGTGACACGTCCAAGCTGGACAGATTTCCCCACAAAACCTGTCCCTCCTCTTGTCTTCCCCATATCCATCTTTCACTGCTCAAGCTCCACACCTTGCAGTTGTCCTTATCCTTGTCCTTTCTTACTAAAAGCCCTTTGTGTCTCTGCTGGAACATCAACTTATTATGGAGGCCTCTCATCACCCTGTCTCCTCCTCCTCCTCAATGACCTTCTCACTCTGGGCACTTTCTGTTTTCCTCTCTGACACTTGTCACTATCTGATGCATTCATGGTTGGTTTATTACTGTCTGTCTCCACTAGGATGGAGGCTCATTGGAGGTAGAGGCTTTGTTCTGCTCACTACTATATCTTCAGCACCTAGAACAGGTGCTGGGATGTGGCAGATTCCCCTAAAAATATTTTCTGAAGTCAGAAACATAGATAAAGTCAGACAATGGAGAATATTGTAGATGGTGTTAAGTAGCTTAGATTTTATTCTGAAAGCAGTAAGAAGCCATTGGGAGTGGTAAGCAGTAGAGGATGTGATCTGCTTTGTATTCTGAGTTTTTGATGCATGTGGTGTGACAAGTGACCAAAAGCAGGGTGCCAGAGACAGAGCCCAGGGGAGATGCTGGTGGCTTGGGCCTGGATTGTCAGTGGATATGAAGAGAAGGTCATGGGAAAATCATGGGCAGATCAGCTGGGAAGAAGTTGGTGACCAGGGCCAGAAGGAGCCCTTGTGTGGCCCCAGGCCTCTGTGACACACCCTCAGCCAGGCTGAGCACCCAGGGGGTGCCACTGTGCCGGCTCTCAGGTAGATGCAGGAGATTTACGTCCTGAGCTCATCTTCTGTAGATGGAGTCTGAGTCGAGCCACCCACGCTCCTCCCCCCATGCCCAACGACCGGTATCTTAAGAGCAAGGCAGTACTGTCTGTTTACATCACTCTTTCCCACTCTTCACACATACACACGTCTCAAGGTGTTCAACACTGTTGTAGCTTGGAGGCTCTGAAAGCAAAAGCTAAGATAAACTATAGAGTGCAAGACGTCTACTGGGAATGGACACCCGTGAAAGGAAGGGGAAGAAGCAGGATTGGGCAGAGGAAGAAGTCAAATTACAGTGCAGGCCTGACAAAGCCTTGACCAACCTGGTAGGGAGCAAGTATCACCCAACTGTGTTGGGTCAAAACAGTCAGACCCTATGCCACTGAACACAAGATGCCCAGGGAGGTGTGACCAGACCAGGTGGCTCTCTGCAGCTGAGGCAGATTCTGGTAGAGCTGACAGCTGGAGGCATCTGCTGACTGTATTCCCCCAGCAGCTGGGCAGCAAGTCCTTCCATGGAGGGAATTTGGGTAGCATGCCTCTGTCTACCTCCAAGGACCCAATTGTTGAAGACAGCTCGGGTGAAGCCCACAGTTTTTTTCCCTCTATGATATGAACTGACTCTCAGGAAGAGTTAGCAACAGCTTGGGCTCTTTCTAACCCTCTGAGCCAACTGGTTTGATTTGAGCTCATGAACAAGCCACTGGCTTATATCAAAGCATCTCTTTGAACTCCAGGAAATGCTTACATATGGGCACAGATAGCTGAAGTTCATTGAGAAGGCAATTTCATTTCAACCTGTGTTGTGTTGTGAAACTTTGTGATCAGATATTCTAGTGTTTGAAGACTGCTTCTGCCTGACACCAACTCATAATCCCAGACAAGTTCATAAGCTTTCTGGAGGTATTTTGCCTCTTTTTAGAAATGATACTCGAAAGATACACTCCTTGATACTAAGGACTGTGTCTTACTAGCCTTATCTTTTCAATGGCCTACAGGTGTCTGTTGAATAAATGAGCACCATTTGCTGCCAGATATTTGTGTCCTTGTCCCATGCAGGTCATAGCAGTTGTACGCTCCCAGAGGGCAAGGGTTGCTATTCACACTTGCAGAGGTGTGAATAGGAGCTACCCCTATTGTAGCCCCTCCTGGGCTGCATGAGGTCTATCAGTCTAAATTGCTTCCTCAGTCTATGAGCATACCAGTTTCATGGCTGAACACTTAGGGCCCTGTCCAGAGTCTGGCCCAGAGTCAGCCCCTGAAACACATTAGCTGCAATGATTGACAGGCCATAATACTCTGGGGTCTCAACATTACCCCAATAGTCAGCTCATGACATCCTCTGGGAATACGTCCCAATTTTACCCTGACCTTAGCCCATCTTTCTGGAATCTCATTTGCATGGTAGGCAGCATGCTGCCCCAGCTGGATTATAAAGTTGATCATAAGCAAAGCATTTGCTATAACTCACTGCTTCAGTGGCAATTTAACATCACCCTGGTAAGCCTGTCTGAGCTCTTTCCTGTCAGCTCTCCCCCCATGAAGATTTGTGTTTTTCTCTAGGTTGTAAGAGGAAAGACTACATTTCCACAGCGGAAAACCATAGCCTCTGGTGAGACTGCAAATAATCTAGGTTTGGCCATTTCAGCAAATTGCCCCCTCATTGTTCAGAGCAGAACCTTTCACTTTGCTCCATAAAGCCTGGTATAGTGGAACAAGCTCCTGCTATGGACCCAGCAAGACTTGAATTCAAATCCTGTGAGACCTTGAGTAAGTCTGCTCAACTTCTAAGAGCTGTGACTCACTTATTTGTGATGCTTATCTTGCAGGTTGACTGAAAGTAGCTGTCCAATACAGTGTACCTTTTCAATAGCATGCAGTTAGCATTTTATTTTGCCAAGGGGAGGGGTCAGAGGGTGAGCAGTGCTGCTGTCTGTCTTATCTAATTCTGTATGATTTGCACTCACTGTGGGGAGATGGAAAGTTCTGGCATCTGCTACACTGGATCATGACTGGGGAGGTCAACAGGAGTGCAGTCATCTGAAAGGATGAAAAGCCATAGTGTGACCTTGAGAGGGATCATTACAGGCAGTAGGAGCCTCTGAATATTGAACCAAAAGAAAGAAGGTTGAATTTCTCTCCTACCACCATCTGCACTTATATTGTTGCAGGTAGGACCAGGAATATGGTCCAGACCCCTGCTTGGTCCTCTGTATCCAAGAGAGGTTAGCTGTATCCCAAACACTGAGAAAGAGACTCAGGTGGGTTTTGTTTTTTTTTCTAGGAAGGGAGATAGAAAAGAGTTGGTGCTAATAAGTTTATAAAACAGATGGAAGAAGCTCCTTAAAGATAGGAATCATGTCTGTCTGGTCACTATTGAATTCTTAGCACATAGCACAATGCCTAGTCACATAAAAGACATTCAATATCTGTTGAATCCAGGCTAACTTGTGTGTTTTTTTTTCTTTTTATCCATCCATCCATCCATCCATTTGATACCCATTTCTAAGTGCATACTCTACCCTTGATAATGAGTTAGGTCGGGTTTACATAGGCAAATAAAACAAGTATCTCACAGCTCACAGCCTACACAAGGAGGACAGGCATGGTTAGCTGACAGTACCAGTGGGGACCAAATTTTCTGACACAGAGGATTCCTGAGCACACAGAAGGGAGGCATTCAACCTGTGAGAGGTGGAAAAGAGCAGAAAAGAGTCCCCAGAGGTAGGGGCATCTTCCATGTGAAGGAAGAGAAGGCAAATAGGAAAAGAACATGGGACCAGCCAACTTATCTAGTAAGGCTGTGTTTTCCCCTTGTTTCTTCATAAAATTTCTTTGGGTGTTCACACAGGGATATCTGTAAAATAGCAGGCACTTCCTGTTTTTTGCTGCAGTGTTTACACCAACCTGCCCCATCTGTGCTTAGGGCCAGCTCTTTTAGTTACCTTGAAATCTAGAAGGTCTGGGAGAAAGGATTAAGCTAGGTAGGGTGTGTGCCAGGGGGCGGGGGGGGGGGGGGTGGAGGGGGAAGCGGGATACCAGGGCCCACCAGGGAAATCTTAGGAATCTGGAAGAGTTGACAGGGTAGTAAGGCAATGGGCTTGACCTTGACTTTTGCTCTTTGGTCTTCTCTTCCTCAATGGCAGTTGGGCTTTGTGCATTCCATCAAGACACAGCATTCCTTTCCTCTGGAGACACAGCATCAAGGTGCCATCTTAGGAGAAGAAATCAGACCTCACCAGATAACCAGACCTGCCAAATCCTTGATCTTGGACTTCCTAGCCTCCAGAACTGTGAGAAAACAACTTTTTGGTTTTTATTCATTACCCAGCCTCAGGGTTTTGCTATAGCAGCATGAAACAAACTAAGACAGATATTAGACTTGGCAGACTTGAGACAACTGAAGAGGAAGCCACACTCTACTGTGGGCCTGTGATTTCATGGAAAGAAGCTGGGGACATTGGCTTTGGGTATCTCCCTTGTTCAGCAACCCAAGTCCTCTCCAAGGCCCCTGGTTTTAAGTCTTGCCTCATAGTGGATGGAAGACACTGTAGGCAGTGAAATGAAGGAAGACTGAGGGGAGAGCTTAGTTTGTTCTTTTCCTTTCTATTCTTTTTTTGTTTTTTAGTTATAGGGTCTTGGTCTGTTGTCTAGGCTGGAGTGCCGTGGTGTGATCATAGCTCACTGCAGTCTTGGATGCCTAGCAATCCTCCTGACACATCTTTCTGAGTAGCTTGGATGATGGGCACATGCCAGCTGGGATGATGGGCATGTGCCAGTACACCCAGCTAGGAAACAAGGCCTTACTATGTTGTCTGAAACTCCTCAAGTGATCCTTCTACCTCAGCTTCCAGAGTAGCTGAGATTACAAGTTTGAGTCAAGTTTGTTCTTTCTCTTATTTCTTGAGGTATAACATTAGATTGTATATTTATGATCTTTCTTCTTTTTTAATATAGATATTTATTGCTATAAATTTTCATTTTAAGACTACTTTTGCTGCATCTCACAAATCTGGATATGTTAGGCTTCCTTTTTTTTTGGTCTTAAGGTATTTTTTCATTTCTTTTTTATTTGTTCTGTGATCGATTGGTTATTTAGAAGCATATTGTTTACTTTCCATATGCTTGTTTATTGCCCAAGATTTCTCCTGTTATTTATTACTAGTTTTATGCCAACATGATCTGAAAGGATATTTGATATAATTTTAATCCTTTTAAATTTGTTAATATTTGTTTTGTGGCTTAACATATGATCGACCTTGGAGAATGTTCCATATGCATTTGAGAAGAGTGTGTATTCTGCTGCTGTTAGATGCAATGTTCTGTACATGTTGTTAGATCAATTTAGTCTGAAGTATAATTCAAGTCCAGTGTTTCTTTATTGATATTCTGTCTGAATAATCTTCCCATTGTTGAAAGTTGGGTGTTGAGGTCCCTAGAATAATAGTATTGCAGTTCATTCCTTTATATCATTTAATAATTTATTTGTGTATTTAGATGCTCCAGTGTTGACAATATTATGTTGCCAACTGTTATGTCTTCTTGGTGAAGTAACCATTTTATCATTATGTATGTAACGGCCTTATTTGTCTCGTTTTATAGTTTTTGGTTTAAAGTCTATTTTGCTTGGTATAAGTATAGCTACCCCTGCTTTCTTTCAATTTCCATTTGCATGGAATATCTTTTTCTGTTCCTTCTCTTTCAGTTATGTGTATCCTTACTAGTAAAGTGAGTCTCTTGTAGGTAGCATATGTTTGAAACTTTCTTTTTCATCCATTCAGCCACTCTGTCCTCTTACTGGAGAATTTAATTTATCTACATTCAAGGTAACCATCGATAGGCAAGGATTTGCTACTGCTATTTTGTAATTTGTTTTCTGTTTGTTTTGTAGATCTCTTGTTTTTTTCTTCCTCTTTTTCTGTCTTCCTTTGTGGTTTAATGTTTTTTGTGGTGGTATGGTTTTAAACCTTTTTAAAAATAATTTGTATAACCACTATAGGTTTTTCTTTTGTGATTACTGTGAAACTTACATAAAATATCTTATCCTTACAACAGGGTGCTTTCAGCTGATAATAAATTGTCTTTAGTAGCATACAAAATCTCTACACTTTCACTCCCTCTCTTACACTTTTTATGATATTGATGGCAACATTTACAATTATTTACACAATTTGTATTTTTTAGAATTCATTATTTGGGTCTATTTTTAAATTTTGTCTTTTAAACCCCATAGTAAGGATAAAATTGCTGTACACACCATCTTTTCAAGATTAAAGAACCTGAGTATAATTAGATCCTTATATCATATACAAAAATTAACTAAAAATGGATGAAAGACTTAAATATAAGACCCAAAACTGTAAAACTACTAGAAGAAAATGTAAGGGAAAAAGTTCCATGACATTGGCCTGGGCAATAACTTTTTTGGATATGACCCTGAAAACACAGGCAACAAAAGCAAAAATAAACAAAGGGGATTATATTAAACTAAAAAGCATCTGCACGTAAAGAAAGCAATTAGCAAAGTGAAGAGAAAATTCACAGAATGAGAGAAAATATTTGCAAATTACATATCTGTCAAGGAGTTAATATCCAAAACACATAAGAAATTCAAGCAACTCAATAGCAGAAAAACAAATAACCCAATTTTTAAAAATGGGTAAAAAAACCTTAACATACATTTCTCAAACAAGACATGCAAATAACTAATAAGCATCAATAATCACAGGGAAATGAAAATTAAAATCACAACATTACCTCATACCTGCTAGAATGTCTAATATAAAAAAACACAAAAGATAACAAGCATTGGAATGAATGTAGAAAAAAAGGGAATTCATACATGGTTGGTAGAAATGTTCCTCAAAAAAACTAAAAAGAGCCGGGCTCGGTGGCTCAGCCTGTAATCCCGCGCCTTTGGGAGGCTGAGGTGAGTGGATGACCTGAGTCCGCGGGTTTGAGACCCGTCTGGGCAGCGAGACCTCATCTCTACAATAAATCAAAAAATCAGTCGGGCGTGGTAGCGCGCACCTGTAGTTCCAGCTATTTGGAAGACTGAGGCGGAAGGATTGCCGGAGCCCAGCAGGTCGAGGCTGCGGTGGCCGGGAGCGGCCACTGCACTCCAGTCTGGGCGACAGAGTGAGACTCCAACTCAAAAATAAAAATAAAAAAAAAACTAAAAAGAGAACTACCATACAACCCAGTGATCCACTTCTGGGTATATATCCACAGAAACTAAAGTCAGTATATTGAAGGGATATCCCACTCATGTTCATTTCAGCCTTATTTACAATAGCTAAGATATGCAAACAATATAAATATACATCTACTGATGAATGAAAAAAGAAATTGGTGTATATACACAATGAAATATGATTTAGCCTTTAAAAGGGATAAATTGTGCTATTTACAACAACATGGATGACTCTGAAAGACATTATGCAAGTAAAATAAACCAAAAAGGCAAATATTGCCTGATCTCACTTTTGTGGAATCTAATTATTGAACTTTTAGAACTCAAGAGTAGAATAATAGTTACCAGAGTCTGGGGGATAGGGGTGGAAAGGTAGAGAATGAAGAGTTGCTGACCAAAATGTACAATGTTTCAAATAGATAGGGGAATGGGAGTTGTTAATCAAAGGTTACTACATTTCAGAGACGGGAGGAATTAATTTTGAGATATATCGTACACCAGGGTGACCGTAGTCAATAATAATGTATTACATATTTCAAAATAACGAACAGAGTAATGTCTCTTGTTTCACCGTAAAATTAGTTTTATTTAATCATACCACATTGTATATGAGGGGGGAACCAAAAAAACCCAGAATTTATTTATGAAAAGTTGTATATTTATTCTTACATGTTTAAACTTCCATGAAAGTATTCTCCACTTGATGCAATATACCTATCAAGATGCTTTTTCCACTGCTCAAAACAGGTTTGAACTCATCAATTTTGATGCCTTTTAGTGCTTCTGCTATTTTTTGTTTTATCTCTTCCATACTGACAAAAACGTTTCCCTTTGAGGACTCTTTTCATCCAAGGAAATAAAAAAATGTCACTTGGGGCAAGATCAGGTGAAGAGGGATGAGGGGGCATTTGGGGTCATGCTGATTTTGGTCAAAACTGCTGAGCATTCAGCGCGGTGTGGGCAGGTGCACTCATAAAATCATGAAATGAGCAAATGCATTGAAATAATCTCCAAAAAGTAATAATAATAACGAAAGCCAGAGGCAACATCTGGCAACAGTGCTAGCTGGTACACTGATGCTGATGCACTCCTAGAACACTTACCTAGTGAGAAAAACCTGTACTACAAGGAGTCCATGCTCCAAAAAATAATTCTGGTTTGTTTTGGGTCCTCCCTCACATAGATATCAAAAACTTCATTGTACCTCATAAATGTATACAACTATGATTTGTCAATAAAATTTAAGAACCCTCAGAATGATGACCTAAATAAATGACTGTTGTAAACCAAAAAGAAAAAAAAGACTTATCTGTGGATATAAGCATTTTTGGTCTATAACTGCCAGTAATGCTCTGGGATAACAAGCTGAGAGCCGTAGGGTCTTCTAAGAGGCTCAGTGGGGGCTTCCTCACCTTCTTGGGTAGTAGCAGGCATTTCTGGCAAGCCAGGCTTTGATGTACACTGCTCTTTGAGACCTGTTGTCTCCCCTTGCCTCTGTTGAGGAGACCCACTTAAGCAGTGGGAAAAAAATTACAATTTAACAAATGCCAGAAAAAGTTATTGTTGGCAGTTCCCTATATGGAGCTAATTCAAGAAACTGTCCCTCTGGTCACCTTATCACTTTCAGATTAAGATGTTGTCTTAAGAAGACTTCAGTTAGAATAGGAATACATTACCTAGTGAGGAGAACACATTAATCAATACCAGCTCCTGACAGTTATGCAAGAAGTAGCTCAACTACTCACCAGAAAGCTGCTTCAAGATTCAATGGAAACATATTCTTCCCAGGAGTGAAGGTTTGGCAGAAAGTAGAAAAGATGAAAGGATGGCAAAAGTCTAGCATAAGTACTCTGCCCACCAGGCATTTGTGGGAGTATTGTCAGAACAGTGATGAGACACTTTTTAGGTTAGAGCCTGGGTAAGAAGACTTCCAGCAAATTATACTCTTGTTTGTATCAAGGTGTAGCTTTATCCTAATTGATACATCTCTATTTACCCCGCCTACCCACCTACCTTGGAGAAATGCAGAGGACATGAACACTAGGAGGGAGTCAGGTCTGAAAAAAATTCTACTTTCTGGTTTTTTGGTGTGTTTTTTTTTTCCTGAGATGAACCTCAGATGATATTTCTCAAAAAGGTGATGAAAACCTGTTATTTGAACTTGCAGTATAGTGTTACTAAGATGCTATTTTCTATTCAAGCCAAGAGGTGCCTGGAGCCAGAGGAAACTTCTTTGTGTCTTTTCTGCTTGGCCTTGTGATTTCTGGCAGTGCCATCGGCCCAGGAAAACTGTCTTCTGAGACAGTGACCCTTCAAATGTCAACAACCACTATCCTAGAGAGATGAGAGGAAGACAATCAACCTTGGCGTGGCATCAGGGACTTCTTTTGCCAATACTGTTATGCATTTTGAATGCCCTTATTTACAGTTACAATTTTCTGTCACCCAGGTGTACAAGAATCTAACTATAATTTCCATCAAATATCTACTCTTAGAATCCAGTCTCATTATCTATGCAAAAACTGCTGATGGCTGCGTCAAACTCACACTGAGTACTTTCTTGACTGTATAATAGTGGATTCATAGCAACCAGCTCATAAATTGTTGTGCGAATTAGAGGAAGTAAGGTGCCTAGAAACCTAGAAATCATGAGTCTGGTCTCTGTGCCTGTTGTGCTATGTAACCTTTGACATTTTGTGTAACCTCTTCTGGCTCACTTTTCTCCAAGGCAAGATAATAATAATAATAATTCAGGGGGTTCTATTTAGTTTTCCTTTCTATGTTTATGTTATGTTTCCAGCTCTCCAGGGACAGAAGAAATAAAAGCATCATTGGTAAATGTAATGGTTGTAAAACCTCATTCATCTATAGATACGAACTAGGAGGATGCAGGCTCGTCAGCAAGGCTCCCACACAGCTACTTTGGATGCAGCCCATACCAGTCTAACATGTGGTAAGATAGGGCCTTCATACTAAATTTCACAGTTTCTGCCCATATACAAATTCCATGCTGGCTCAGAGTAGTTTCTGCAACATGACTGTGCCTGTCTCATAATGTATGTTCTCTTTTCACTCTTTGGGGACTGCAGGCAGATGCTTGCAGGAGTGTGAGTTTGACGAAGCCATCAGCAGGTTTTGCACTGTTCCTGGTGGGGCTGGTGCTTCCCGACCCTGCAGGGCAGAAAGACTGAAGGAGGAGAGCTCTCAGTCTGCGTACCAAAAGAGATGTGATGGCTCAGCTAGCAACCCCAATAACCATAGAGAGAAAGAGTGGCACTGTGTTCTCTCAACAAGAGCAAACTCTTCTTTTTCTCTAAGTGTCACCTTAGGCCTGAGCAAGCTCTTTTCAAAGACTGACTCCTAGGATCAGTGTCATGGGCCTAAAAACTACTGAAGTGTTTTCTGATCCAAGAGGCATAGGAGTGGGATGGCAGGATGGTGGGTGTGGGTATGTTGGGAGGTAGGGATGGAAAGAGTCTGCCATTCCTGAGAGTCCATGGTTTTTTGGGGGGGGAAAGACTGCTTGCATCTGTGATGTGATAAAATATATCTCCAGGAAAGTTTGAATCAGTAATCCCCTCCAGAGAACACCAGGGCCAATACTTTGATGTTCAACTATTTTGTGGGGGTGGGTTGGAGGGTCTCTCCTGGATTTATAGTTGAGCCTCTCTGGGTAGCTTATCTCAGTATCCAGACACTGCTATTTTATCTCCAAGTCGAGTCCCACAGAAGGATGTTTCTCATTTGATTATAATTCTATTCAAGTCACCAAAGGATACTGAGTACTTACTCTATGTCAGGTGTGCTGTATCAGAAACTAAGAACAGGGTTGAACAAGATAGTGGTTCTGATTTCAAGGAGCTTAAAAACAGCAAAAACTTCCTATGTGCTAGCTATATGCCAGACTCTATTCTAAGCCCTTCACATGCCATTCTCACAGCAATGCTATGCAGTATATATTAATATTCTTATCTTACAGATGAGAAAATTGAGTCAAAGACAGGTTAGTTAACTTACCTAAAATAATAAAGCTAGTCAATTTCAGAGCCAGGCAGTCTGACTCTAAGGCTGATGATTCAACTATAACAGTTTGCTGTGTTAAACCATCAGGGAGGGAACATACAAGCAAATATAATGTGTTATGTGCTGTGGAGGAGAATCATGTGTAGAGGGTGAGAGTGACCAGACACTCCTTCCCAGAGGGAGTGATGTCTCAGCTGAGCCCTAAAGCATAACTGTTTGTTATTTAGCCAGGTTAAATGGGGATGCGGGTTCCAGGCAGAGGAAACAGCAAGTGCAAAAGTCTCACGGTGGGAGCAAACATGGTTTATTTATATTCAAGGAATGGAAGGAATTCAGTGTGGTTGAATCATGGATTTCACAGCAGGAAATATTCAGAAATGAGGCTGTGGTAGTTTATGTATCCATTCAACAAACATTTATTTAGCACCTACCATGTGTCAGGCATTGTGCTAGACATTAGTTAATTTAAAAAATATTGTGTTTTCTCTCACGAAGTTTATAGATTACAAAATGATGTGAGATCTCCTAGTCCCACCTGTTAGAAAAAATTAAACTTGGAAAGAAGACAAAAAGGTTAGTAGCATGTTATTTCAATGTCATGCTGAGGCATTGTTTAACAGATTCACTCAACAATAATCTAATTATCTAGAATACTGTCCCTGCATTTTCCCTTGCTATTTACTTTTAGTAATAAAATCAGAGTCTGTGAAGTTAAATGTACCATGTAGCTATCTTGTCTGGTAGAAAAGATAAGCTTAAAGATTACAGTTAACAAATTTTATCTCTGTCCCAGTGCACTAGTTTCCTCTTGTTGCCACAGCAAATTACCACAAATTGGGTGACTTAAAACAACACAAATTTATGATTTTATAGTTCTGGAGGTCAGAAGTTTGGTACAGCTCTCACCAAACTAAAATCAAGGTGTCTGCAGGCTTTGCTTCTTTCTGGAGGCACTCAGGAAGAAATCTGTCTCTTGCTCATGTGAGTTGTTGGAAGAATTCAGCTTCTTGAAGGTGTGTGACGAAGTCTCCATGTTCTTGCTAAGTGCAAGGTAACGGCCATTCCCAGCTTGTAGAGGCCACCAAGTTTCTTGGCTCATGGTCTCCTCCCTCTAACTTCAAAGCCAGCAACAGGAGGTCTTTCTCAAATGGTATCATTTTGACCTGCCTTCTTCCTTCCTCTTCCGCCTTTAAGGACCTATGCAATTAAATTGAGATTACCCGGATAATCAAGAATTATCTTTCTATCTCAAGGCCTTTAACCTAAATTAATTTCCAAATCATTTTTTTGCCATCTAAGGTATTATAGACATAGGCATAGGTTCACACTTAATTCATCATATTCACATCTTTGGGGGATTGTTTTTTCATCTACCACAATATAACAACCATGATTTCAGAATGCCTTTCTCCTTTTTCTTTTCTATTTATTTATTTCTTTGTTTATTTGGACATGATGCCTCACTCTGTCACCCAGACAGTACAGTGACATGATCATTGCTCATTGCAGCCTCGAACTCCTGGACTCAAGCCATCCTCCTGCCTCAGTCCCCTGAGTAGCTGGGACCACAGGATGTCCCACCATGTCTGGACAATTTCAGGATGCCTTGCCTGGTAAACTGTATGATCTCTGTTCCTCAAAATGCTTTTTTAGGTAGCTTTACCATCCTACTGGTTTCATTATTGATGAGTCAGTAAGTTTTTGTTACATGTTTATTTTATTTTGTATGTTTTTAACTTTGTGAAAATTGAAATTGTAATTGTCAATATTGGAAGCTTCACTAAGATTGCCAAGTGGACTAACCTGCCAGAGCCCATTAAACTGTGTTACTCAGGAAGTGCACCACATGGGCTATTGCAGCTGAAGAATGCTATTCTGGATTCCAAGAGATAATAAAACTCTCTCCCCTAACCATATTTCTCCTTTTATTCCTGGTCCTTAGCCTGTGGTTCTAGTTCTGACTTATGCATGACCAAAAGCTGTTTGCCATTGGTGACTACTGTGATTGGGCCTCTGAATTTATAGTCTGATCATTTGGTGATCTCTAACTGGGATGATGGAATATATTCTCTTGGGTGAGAAACGACAGATCATTCCATTTGTTAGTCTTGTCAGTTTGTCTGTTTGACCATTTGTGAGCTCAGATAACTAAGAAAATATTTTGTGCCTCCTGGAACTAAGAACAACCCTTTGAGGTCTGGACCAGTGAATTTTTGTGTTTATCTGTACTTGACCTGTGTCTAGGTTTGTAGAACTGAAGCTGCAAGCTCTCTTTAGTTTTGTGTGTAGTAAAGAAAATCCTTAGTTTTCATTGTGTGAGTATGAAATAGTTTCTGTCTTCTGAAAGGTATTAATAAGTTAGATTACAATATCTCTTAAATTAATTAATCGGCTCATAGAGATTGTAAGCATTTACATAAATCTAATATTCCAAGAATTTCCCCAAAATAAAGCAGCTAAACTCCAATATTTTAAATGGGTTGGCTTACAAAAATCCTTTGTTAAAGAAAAACTCTATAACTCAGAGGCATTTTTATAAAAAATCAAAATTCAAGTAATCAAGGTGAATCTTTAAGCAAATTAGATTGGTTTAATAATAATTTTGGCTTAACAACAATTACTTGTAATTTTCTGTGGTTTTATCAGTGTGTGGTATAAAACAAGATTAAAAAATAAGGTTTGGTTTTTTTATGAAGAGATAAGTTAATCTGAACTTTCTAAACTTTTTATACTAACTTATTATATTAGCAAATACTAGTCCTACATAATATTTAGGATTATAAAAATGTAAAATTTTCAACTAAATTAAATTATAATTTTGACAAACATTTTATATCAACAGGAATTTTATTTGTAATATGTCTGCTTGAACATAATTCATAATGTTGTCGTTAACTTTGAAACCAGAGACTAATATTAAATTGAGTTCATTAATGTTTAATCATTATCTACCTGGGCAATTTCTAAGTAAAATATAACTCAGAATCTTGGTTACCGAATATAGTCTTGCCATCTAAATATGTGTACTTTTGCTTGTTATTTGCATATGTTATACAGTGGCTGTATCTTTGGATGCTAATAATGGAGACATTCCTTTTCAACATTTGCAAAAGGTGTAAAATGCATGTGAGTGGCTGTAGGGGGATATATTATATGTTCCTCTGAGCTTTTGGATATGCTTAAGTGCTTGTGTATGATAAGTAGTTCTCTATTACCTACTTACCTCTTAGTTCTCTGTTTTTTTTTAATTTGTTATTTTAAAGATGTAGGGTACAATCCAGGGTTGGGTATAAAAATGTTCATTATGTAGGTAGCCTTGTTGATGAGGTGTTCCCCCCACCCAGTTTCCCTCAACTGCCAATCCCCCCCCCAGCAGTTTCTATTTAAAATAGATTTTGTTTACAAGTTTAAATGAATAAGAATGGTTAAGACTATACTAGGCATAATAGCAGAAAAAAGTCAACTGTTTGCAAGAGAATGAGATGTATATTTCAAGGATGAAAGAGGTAGTTTTGACCTAAGTAAATTATCTGGTTGTTCACATGTGAAAAGGAACAATGGAAGATAAAAACTTGGATATAGAAAGTTGTAGAAGGTTATAGAAATTAAATTTATAGAAGGTTTATAGAAATTAAATTATCACATAATGAGTCTGGAAAAAGTAAAAGAATATTTTCAAATTCTGGAAATGTTTGCTAAGTGTTTATGGGCTTATTTATAAGTTTGATAAAGGGAGATTGGAGACTTTTCACTGATTAATCTGATATTAGTTAAAAACTAGGATTTGATTTCTGTTACAATGATAAATTGGTTTAGAGCATTTAATCTGTTCTTAAGGAGCAGAGTAAAAGGCTATTCCTTACATCCTATGTAATCTGTCCGGATAGCAAGAATTCAAATTCTCAGCAGAATAATTTTCTGTGCTTTGTACGGCTTTATCATGTCCTTGAGTCTTAAGTAGCTTGAAATTGTGTTGTCTTCTTCAAAGTTTATTTAAATTTTTATATTGTCTATTTGATTAACAGATAGCCAAGCTACCCTATCTTAATCAAGTCCCCAAATCTACTCTCATAACTTTTGATTTTGCCTTCTCAAAATCAGACCACAATTTGGAAAAAGGAATTAAGATGTCTTTTACACCTGATCTTCTTTAACATGTTCCAAGATTTCATGAGAAAATGTAATCTTTAGTCTTATAAAATGAGGGAAACTAGAAACAATTAGATCTGTTTTGCATATTCCTTAATTAGCTCAACACAGTTGTAAAAGCCAAGTGACAAAAACTGATTTGTCAAATCAAAGAATAATTATGTATAGGTAAAACATCATTTGTATTAATGTTTCAGAAAGGGTAAACTTTACAGAAGGAATTGAAGTCTTAGAAAGAGTTATGCATTGTATCCCAACAGAAAATTTAACTCTCATCTATTTTGATATGCTTGTTGACTGTAAGTAATGAATCACAGACACATAGTGGCATCTACAGATGGCTTCCACTTTTTTCTGACACTTTCATGAAGTATCTTAAACAAAGAGGACAGACTCAAAGAATTGAGGAGAGGACTGTATCACGTACCAAAAAAATGATTGCTTTGCCAAGGACTAGATTTAAGATTTCAAGCTTTAAATCACTAAGCCGATATTATTTAGATAACTGTCAGACTATATCAGTGGACTGGTCAGAATTTCCCGGATTATTTTAGTTCAGAAGCTGACAATTTCATGAAAGCATCTGCTGATTCAAGACTTAATGGAATAAAGCTTAATTTTAGAGGACTGAATTAACTAATGAGAAAATTTTAATTGTAGTTGTTTATTTTGGAATATTGTTTTCATTTCTTAATATTATATTTCTGATAGCTATATGAGAAAGTCTTCTTTTTTCTTTTTTTTTAATTCATCTCTTAACCTTGATTTAGTAGACAATGCTTTGGCAAACCGAAATATGACATTGCTAATGGTATCTGATTCTTTCCAATACCTGAAGACTCAGAAATTAATACTTTTGAATCTCTTTACTTTGCACAATAATATAGTTATTTATATAGGATCAATGAGAATTTGGTCCCCTCTTTACCAAGATATAATTTGACAAATCAATTGTGCTACCAAGGCAATATCTAGAATGGCGTATTGAAAATTAACCTCATTTAATCAGATATCAGAAACCTACCTTGAAAGAATTGTACATTAAGTGTAGAGTAAACGTTTACAAAGACTTCATACAGAGGTATGGAAAAGAACTTTCTAGCAGGCCAGTGACCTTAATAAAATTTTATGGATCATGAAGATTGAGGAATTCTCCAAAATTTATACAGATTGCACATGGAATCTAGTGGAGTTTCTTGGGCCTGGTTTCTAGCCTCAGGTTAGAAGATCAAATAATTGAGTCTTTTAAAAAGACCAACCTGAGATTCCTTAATAACATTTCAAGACATCATTTAAATTACCTGGCCTTAGTAGTCGCTTACTACTATATGCTACAGGAGGGTTATATGGTTAATTAATACCTCTTGCTTCACCTTTGTAAATAATCAGGCTAAAACATAATGAGACCATCCTTTTTTTGTGTGATCAAGAATTATCTTGGCAGATTCTGTATGATCAAATCAAATCATAAAGGGGGACTGTTAGGATAAATCTTATAAAATTTGGAAATAGGACAGAAAAGTGGGCATAATGTCATGCTAGAGTATGTTTCACAGGCTTACTAGAGGATTCGTTAATCATACAGGGAATATACTTGTGTTTGGCTCTGCTATTAAGGGATTAGGCACAGTGAAGTTGTATGTAATATAGATTCCCTTTGATTTAAAAAATAATCCTATAGATTATGTTTTATAGTCCTGTACAGTATTTCAGTTTTCTGTCTAATACAACAAATTTATTTCAGAATGCCTTGTCTGATGGCCTGTGTAACCCATGTTCTTTAGAATGTTCTTTGAACCAGCTTTATCATTTCCTGTTTTCCTCATTATTTAGGTAATAATTTTTAACTCACAGTCATTCTATAAGAGAATGTTTAATTGCTTGAAAATTGTAATTGGACACTCCATATGTTACAGGATGGAGAATCTGGTGGAAGCAGCTTCTCTTTCCTTCTCAGTTATAGGATGTCATTGCCCTGTCACTTAATTAAATGGCACTTCCTTTATCTTTCTCTATTGCCCTCCCCCCTTCTCAGTCTCAGGGCAGTAGCTGTGGGCCTGCCAATCTCTTCCTGAGTTTCATGTTAACTGCTTCAGAGAGTCCTAGGCCTGCATTACAATTTATGTCTTACTTCCCAAAGAATAAATCAGTGCTTGCTCTAAGCTGTTCTAGACATGGATAGAAAGGCCCAGGGGAAAAGATTTTTTTTGCCATCTTACCCCATTCTGCCCTCTGGGGCACCTTCCCCTGGCAGCACTGTTTATTTATCTAATGATTTATTTAAGTATCCACTGTTTATTTATCCAGTAATTTATTCAGTATTCATTCATTAAGACCTCAGACACTTGTATCAGAACTGCAGTGGATGGTTTATTAACTTAATTAAGTGAAAACTTAAAAGCTCCCATTGAAGAAATCAATAGTGCAAATACCTTTTTTGTATATAGGTAGACATTTCTATATGCAGCCAGCTTCTGTGATAAATAAACCTCAAATTTTTTATGGAGTTGAACATAAAAGAAGGTGATTCCTTACACTTGCAGAGTCCAGTCTGTGGCAGAAGACAGCCTTTCAAGGATCCAGGCTACAGATACAGATACTCTGACATCTTCACTGTGTGCCTTCTTCCACAGTTGTCCTGGGCATTGGTATTCAGTTGGCAGATGGATGGAAAGAGGGAATTGAGAATTGAGTGAGATTTTCATGGGGCAGGCCTAGAAAAGGCATCATTCACCCATATTCCATAGTATAGAATGCAATGACAAAGGCATAACTACGTGCAAGGGAGGCCGGGAAAACTTAGTCTAGCTGTGTTTCTAGAAGGACAGGGAAATGGACTTGGTAAACAGCTGTTGAGTAACCACAGCTGCTAATACCCAGAATCTCAGAGTCATTTTTGCCTTCTGACATAGAGTCTGGAGGTTGCTTGAAGGGAGCTGTCATGTCTGTTTGAAACCTCACATCACTGTGTTAAACTGCTGGCTTAGTGACAATTGCCCTGGTAGAGAGTACAATGGTGAAAGGGACTTTAATTCTCATCTGGAGGCAGAGACAATTTTTTCCTTCTTCTTTTCCTTTAACCACATAGATAGAAAGCTTAAAATATTATCCACAGAACTTTGTTCAGTAGGCATTGGAAAATGATTGACAGTTTTCAGGAAGGAATTGAGATGATCACTGTCAATCTTCCTGAAGATAATTCATGACTGATGTCTCTGGTTTCAACTGTAGTACCTGATAAATGATTTGGCAGCATTGTGTATGGCACTTAAAACTAAAAGATTTTATACAATCTCTAATTTGATACCTTAATTTTCCAGTTTAGCATTCTGAGCTTCAAAGAAGTTAAGTAATTTCCCTGGGCCACCAGGCTGCTTCACAGCTGAGTACAAACAAAGCCAAGTTGTTTTTTATCCAGTCCACACTGTTATGCCAAGAGCATCTTATTAAGTAGTGGACGATTTACCTTTCATTTTAATGCAAAACAAAACAAAATGTTGAGTAATCACAAATATCAGTGAATTTAGTATTTTCTGAACTGAATATTCTGGTTAACTCTATTTTAGCTATATAGGCTTTTATATTTTACCCCTGGGGTTGAACATTTTTCTAAGACACACCAGCTTGTTTTCTTGCTTTAGTAATCAATGTTTCAAACAGAGCAAATAATTCTGCCTTACTTTTGTTCATAGGGATAAATATTATCCCAAAACAGGGAAGGAAATGGCAATTTTCAATAACCTAAAGTGCAACATTAATGACCTAAATAAACTGTGAGAAACTGTTTTGAGGTATTTTCTCCTCTCAAGAAATTCTAGAATTTGAATCAGAGTACAAACCACTCTCTAAATATGCTAGACAGGGCATTCTTGCTAATAACTAGGGAGATTTGGGAAATTAATACAGCTTCATCTCTACATCTTCATCACCCATAGTTTTCAGAAATAATAGAGTTCGCTTATGCCTTGCATTTGAATAATATTCATCAAATAAGAACTATGCTCATTATGGCTCCCATATTCATTGCATTATGATGTAAATAAGTTTTAGGTCTTAAATCTATTCAGTGACTGTATATATTGGATGATAATGACAGAAACTTTTTTCCTGTAGCTGTCGTTGCTTCTAGCTATTTTACATTGCTCTAGTCTGAAAATTCTGAAATTTTATTCCATGCTTTCTTCTAGCCATGGAGAAGTTGAGACAACTTACCTAGGGTCACAGATAGAACTGTGACAGTCCAGTTTTCCTAGTTCCATTTCACTACCTGTCTCCCCATTTGGTATAAAGACTGAACAAAAATCCTCTATTTTTTTTTTTATAAAAGCCTTGGAATAAGTCGTCTCCCTTCTACTGGTACTTAGACTATAATCACTTGTAAAGTAAAAAATTTTCCCTTTTCTTCTTCCACCAGCAGTTGCTGAATTATAGAGTTCTGGGTACTTTCTGGGTGTAGGAGATTCAAACAAATATTGACATATTCCCTGTCCTTGAGGAATTTAGAGTGCAGGAGCTGTTATGGACAAGTAAACTACAAACAAACTCAATAAACCAAGGCGGTGTATTCAGAAACAGAGCCACACCAGGCGCAGGAGAGGTCCTGGAAATGGGGCTCAGTCAGGCTCGCTGCCAGGGGAGACTCATAGAAGAGGAATTTTGGAATCAGGACTGCAGATAGTGTGGGAATTTCCCCATTGCACTAAGGAGAAGGAGAAGGACACAGACATTTAAGCAGAGACTAGAGTTGGTGCAAAGCATGGAACTAGGAAACAGCAGGGCAAAATAGATTCAAACTGAGCAGAATGAAGCCAGAGAAGTAGACAAGGCTGGATATCAGAGGTCTTTGTACCCTGATGGGAAACCACCGAAGGCTTCAAGTAGGGCTATGTGGGGCTCCCCTTCCATCCTGGGTCATCGCAGGTACGGCGGTCACCTTGTTTGTTTGTTTCCCTTTCACGTACCCAATCATTGTCTAACCCATGTGATAAAAGTGAAATAAGTTGTGTAATGTGCATGTCTACATAAGTGAGATTCACAAACAACAAAATCAAGTTTGGGCTAGGAACCATCTGAAGGTTTTCCCATTGGGTCTCCAAATTTTCCTTAAGATCACATTGCTGATAGTCCAAACAGAGGGATGAATCTAGTGTGGTTTTGCTGTATTTGTTTTATGGTGAGGAGGGGCTTGGTGGGATGTGTGACTTGAGAGATACAAGATCATATTAACAGGAAGGGGTGTGAGCGCCAACCTCCACTCTCAGAGACACTCAGCCTTCTTATTTCAGAATCATGACTCATTTATTCTGCCTGCTTGATCAGCATTTCCTTAAACTAGTTAGGAAAAGGAAATTCATTTTGAGAAGTTGCTATTTTATTTGGTTTTCCTGGCTCATTCCCCTGGAAAGGAAATTCCCTTATTTTAATTATATAAAGTTGTGTTTAAGTACCACTGCCAAGGAACTGAGGGTTTGCCAGTAGCAGCCCCTCTGGTTTCAGGATGCTTTGTCACTACAATTGAATTAATTTACTGCAGAAGCCTATTTCTACCTGCTGTTAAAATCACCTACATTATGTCATGCACGTAAACAAATTCATTTTGTGGGCTTGTTTCCTTTTTTTCCCTCAGACACCCTCCTCTGGTTGTTTCTCATCATAGTAAAATGGGAAAAGTAGCCATAAGGTCTTAGTGAGACCTGGCAAAGCTATATTTCTCTTAGCATGCATATTCCCCTCTGTTCACTAACCACTGAGGGTGGCCTGCTTATGTGAGTTTGCTTTGAATTATTCTGTTAGATGACACCTCCCACCACCCAGCCAATAGTAGAGGGGCAAGGATTATTTTTCTTTTTTTTTGAGTTGGAGTCTCACTCTGTCGCCCAGCCTGGAGTGCAGTGGCCGCTCCCGGCCACCGCAGCCTCGACCTGCTGGGCTCCGGCGATCCTTCCGCCTCAGCCTTCGGAGTAGCCGGAACTACAGGCGTGCGCTACCACGCCCGGCTGATTTTTTCGATTTATTGTAGAGATGAAGTCTCGCTGCCCAGGCGGGTCTCGAACCCGCGGGCTCAGGCAATCCACTCACCTCAGCCTCCCAAAGGCGCGGGATGACAGGCTGAGCCACCGAGCCTGACTGGATTATTTTTCTTTTTCATTTTCTGTCTGTATCCAGAGCTCAGAGTGTAAGAGGTAATTTTCAACATGCCACTCTTACCTCTGTATGCTGTTCTGAAGAATCCCTCCTGGAAGTTGAGTTTTGCTAACAGTGGTTAGTTAAATAACGAACACTATATTGCACTCTTACTGGGAACACTGTATTCATTATAGGGAAAAGAGAATTCTTGCTCTCTTCTTGGCAGCAGAACACTAGGCCAGGGTAAGCAAAGTATATCAGAAAGAGTGAATTTACACAAAACTGAAAGAAAACAGCATGTCTTCAGGATGTAGAATCATTCAATTAACAATAACCACCCACCTGTTCCAGGATGCCTACCATGTGCCAGGGCAAAGTGCTTTTTGAGATACTTGTCTCAAAGCATGTGTTCCATGGGATAAAAGACAAGTTGTTCTTGTCACTTGCTCCACCCTGAGCATTAAGTGCAGCTTCTGGCACATCAAGGGGCTCAGTATGTCCTTGTAGAGGACAGAAGGAAAGACATCAACTGCACATGACACTGCCCCTATCTGTTTCACTCTCAAAGCTACCCTTCCACACACTGATGGTTTTCAAATTAAGTTTTACAACGGGGACGTTCTTTCTGCTATCTCATGTCATCTCTCCAATAAAGCAGCAGGCTTGGTGACACAGATCTTGGGCCTCAAGGCTCACATCTTTCACATGTCAGGGGTGGGTTTGATTCTGAGTCATTCTGTTACCAAAGACCATGTGCCACAATTTTTCCTGCCACCTCCCAGCAATGAACAACTGGAGTGGGGTGAGGCAGCCGTTCAGAGCAGGCAAATGCCACCCTGGAGAATATACTTGGTATGCATTTGAAGACTCTTCGAGGAATATGGAAGCAAATGAAGGCTGGGTGGCACCCAGGCCTCGCCTCCCAGCATAAGCCTGGGAAAGCATATTTCAGAGAGGAAAAATGCATGTGCAAATAAAGAGGGGGTTATTCTTTAATGAATACCCTTGTCAGATCCAGCGTCAGGGACTAGGAGATTTTCTATATGATCATCTGGTGGTTGTGAGCTTAGGCTGAAAACACTCTGGCTGATAAGAGAATCCCTTCCACTGATATTGAAAGTCAGGCACAAGTTATTATCAATCAAGGCCATTAAAATTATGAGGATGGGTCAGATCACTCAGTGTGAAGCTAGACTGCCCACATCTTTTTCCTATCAAGTCATTTTGAAGATGAGGAATTATATGAAAGTTCTCCGCTAGGCAAATAGACATCATAGAGGGAAAAAAATCATAAGATAAACATACGCTTAATTATCTTGCACCTGATGATAGTAGATGATTATCTTGCCTTTTGGTGGCTGTTTTGACTCTAAACAAGCCCATTTTATGGTTTTTGTTCTCATCCCACAAATTGAGTATAAAAGGTTAGTTGGTCCTACAGATCTTTAGAGAGCTGGAAGACTGGAAAGAGAATGCCAGAAGATCTTGAGAAACTGTCTCCAAGTATATACTCTCTGAGAGGAGGTCATTCTGGTCCAGAAAGGTGCTCAGTAAGTATTTGTAGAGGACAGAAGAAAGGACAGAGGCTGCACATGAACTGCTCCTGTTCATTTTATCCTCCAGGCTATCTGGATACTGGTCATGTTTGTGGTTTTCAGATTTGGTTTTATGATGCCTCAAGATAAACAATTACTTCAAAACTCATCACAGAAAATCTAAAATGTTGTTAAAATAAAAGGAACTTGCTAATGTACATGCTTTAGACTCAAAGAAGGGCCGAGGTGGCCAGCTTACACCATTCAGCTCCCCACCACAAGGTAATGAATACAGGCTGTTCCTTCTATAACATGTGGCATTTCCTGGTTTTCCTGCACCTCAGCCTCAGCAGATGTAGTTTTGGATGACTGTGCCTTTAAGGCCAGAGGAGGTAGAAACTTTTAAAAGAAAGGGAAGAATGAAGATGAGCCTGGCCTCTCTGGTGATGCTCTGGTCTTCTATTCCATAGGAGTGATTTTTTTTCCAGCCAGCCAAGGATCTGTCCTGAAAGCTGTCCCCGACTTCTTAACAAGCTCTGCTTGCCCTTGAATCTGACACCAAACTCCAAGTTTCACACACTGCTCAGATTAGATGTCTCCTGCGGAGCTGACCTGGGTTCAAACTCCAGGCCCCTTCACCCCTCTGCTACTCGGCCTCATTTCACATTCCCAGGTCTGATCTTCCATCCCACTGCCCCACACCTGCCCTTGCCTTTCTCTGCTTTTGGCTTCTCAGTGCTGACAGCTGGCCATGACCGCTTCCAATTGAATTGCTAAGGAACAGAGCCTCCTTCCCACCTGGGTACCTCTGAGTTGCTTCTTAATCGGGCCCAGAGTTCCAGAAGGTGAGATGCGGCAGTCTGAACCCTACAAACTGCTTTTGGCCTGACCTAGAAGTGGAAACAGACCAGCCTGCCCCACTGGAGCCCATAGCCCCATAATTATGTCCAAAAGTAGACCCCAAATCTTCATCTTGGAAGGAGATTACATATATACTTTATGATAATTCAGAAGATGCCATCCTACAAGGCATTACATACTTTGCCAATCACTTAGAATTATTATTTTTTATTTGTCAATCACATGGTCCCCACCGTAGAGGCTAAGGTGTGAGTCAGAACCTGAATACTCTAATTAAAGTCCTGGATTATGGCATGCAGGGGTCTCTCTTTCCTAAGCAAGATCACTTATCTGATCCTTATCCCAGAACTCCAGATATATTTTGCCTTTCCAAGAGTAGAGATATCGATTTTTCACATTTCAGAAAATCACTATGGCTCGAGATGCAAGATGGATCAGAGGAAGACAAGACTGGAGAATGAGAGCCTTAGGAGTCATTTAAAGAGTCCTGATAAAGGGCATCGATGATTCCTATTGTCCCTGAACATCTGTGATGACTTCTTTGAGCCTAAGTGATCAGAGGAAGGTAAGACTGGAGAATGAGAACCTTAGGAGTCATTTAAAGAGTCCTGATAAAGGGCATCGATGATTCCTATTGTCCCTGAACATCTGTGATGACTTCTTTGAGCCTAAGTGATCAGAGGAAGGTAAGACTGGAGAATGAGAACCTTAGGAGTCATTTAAAGAGTCCTGATAAAGGGCATCGATGATTCCTATTGTCCCTGAACATCTGTGATGACTTCTTTGAGCCTAAGTGACTTTAGACAAAAGTGGCCATAAAACAGTCCACCTGTATTCCACCTTCCATTTCCCCAGCACCCAATTTAAGTCTTGAATGTTATTATTATTCAAGAAAGGTGTCCACCAGCTACAGGGTGGATAGAATCAAAGAGAGAGTCTGCCTGCCCACCAGGGTTTACTTATGCCCTTAATGCTTTCCACTTGCTGGAAAATGAGACCCTGAAATCTGATCCATCAGATTAATATGTCCCTCAGAGGGAGAGAAGCAGAGTTAGAGGGAAACATTAATTTGAATTCCTTCCTCTAAAAAAAAAAAGCAGAAATTATTAGTCAATACCTAAGGGCCTTTGGGTTTAAGAGTAACTGAGACCACTTATGACTTGTCACTGGCATTGTACCCTGACTTCCTTCAAGGACAGTAGAAGATTAGCCAAGCATAATGGGGCATACCTGTGGTCCTAGCCACTTGGGAGACTGAAGCAGGACGATCACTTGAGCCCAGGAGGTCGAAACTGTAGTGAGCTATGATCGCGCCATTGCACTCCTGTCTAGGTTAAAAGTGAGAGCCATCTCTAAAAAAAAGAAAAAAGGATAGTAGAGGGATATTTGGGCTTAACCTGGGAAGCCAAGGGAAGATGTAGAGAAAGAAAATTTACAAAAGAGGAAGAAAGGTTTGAGGCTTCACTGAGAGGAATATCACTTAACCAGCACCTCAGAGACATCATGAAATAGTGAAACATAAAATATCTCTGAGACAGGGAGTGACAGCATTTTCGGTTATAAATTAAGAGACATTGAAGTCAGAGGTACCAGCACACCGGGCACATAAGATTCTCTGTTATTAACGATAAAAGAGGAGATTTAGATTGCTCTTTGTTTAAATTTTCCAAGGTTTAAGTTTTTTGAAGATCATAGAAAATATGAGCTGGTGGAGAGAAGATCAAAAAGTGATAACCCAAGTATAGGGGCATGACTTAAATCAGAGTTAGGGGTAAAAAAAAAAGAACAAAGACCAAGAGAACACAATGCTTTCTCATTACTTGGTTGATAAGAGTTAAGAAAAGAGGAAGGAAGGAGAGAAGCTTTGTGGCAGAGCTTTAGTGACCCAAACCCAAGTATGTGACATCTTTCCTAATAGCTTAAAATCTATGGGTATGCAGCCAAGTTTAGAACAGCAGGAGAATCCGGTGGGAAGCAGCAAGGCAAGAACAGTACAAAGCAAGTGTACACTTATCCTCTGGGCCAAAAAATAGCAAATGGGCTTAATATTTGTACAGTACTAATCTTAGGAATTAGGAGTGGCTTTTTTTTTTTTTTTTTTTTTGAGTTGGAGTCTCACTCTGTCACCCAGGCTGGAGTGCAGTGGCATGCTCATGGCCACCCCAGGATCGACCTGCTGGGCTCAGGTGATCCTTTCACCTTAGCCTTCCAAGTAATTGGAACTACAGGCATGTGCTTCCATGCCTGGCTAATTTTTTGATTTATTGTAGAGATGAGGTCTCGCTATGTTTCCCAGGCTGGTCTCAAACCTTTGGGCTCAGGCAATCCTCTCACCTCGGCCTCCCAAAGTTCTGGTATTACAGGCTTGAGCCACCATGCCCGGCCAGGAGTGGCTTCCTAACATATTTTACTGAGAAGGAGTCTGAGGCTCTATCTAGGATCAACAGGAGAGTACTGCAATTGATTAGTGAAGTATGCCATGGGCCCACAGTTGGAGAGTGGTCTCAACTTATGTAGGAGAAAAGTGTTCCTTGTGGCCCATTCTAGCTTACTGCTACTCTCTACACGGGATTAGGGGTCAGAGTCCCAGGTAACACTAAAATGAGTGTTACCTTTTACATTTGTCTTGCATATTATTTCTCTTGAGGACTCAGAGAGAGAGAGTAGATGGATCAAAGGAGAATGTGTTTCTGAATTTTGTGTAAAAAAAATCTAAAAGGACCTGTTAGCAATCCCTCAAATTTTATATGCATTTATGAACTAAAATTTTGAAATTTGGGACCTAAAATTTCCTTCTGTAGGGCCAGATAGGGATTCTAGAAGTGATGTTTGTTACCTAGGAAGTGGGGTGGGGATGGGACCTCTGAGTGTACTTCAGGAATCATTCCCAGTCTCCTGCCCTCCCTTTTACCCAAAAGTAATGATGATTCAGTTTCTGGTCCCATGGTCCAGGACATCATTGATCTTGGATTCCATTGGCTCAGGCCAGGAGGGTCTTTTTTTTTTTTTTT
>NW_007257419.1:40186-56221 GCF_000164805.1 Carlito syrichta | reverse complement strand
TCACCTCAGCCTCCCAAAGGCGCGGGATTACAGGCTGAGCCACCGAGCCCGGCTAGCCAGGAGGGTCTTAAAGGAATGCAAAGACTTGAGTTGGGATGACATAGTTCACCTTCATTTAACACAGAATTGTAATGGGGGGAATGTTGGCATTATCTGGATTTAATCACTGCTTTTCCCTTTGGCAGCCAGAGGTAGTTGTTCAGACACCCGTATGAAAAGCTTCTTGGCATAAAAGAAGATTGAATATTGATTCTTATTTGTGGGTCCAGGGTCCCTTCTAGGAAATAGCACAAGAAGCCTACATGGCAGACCAAACAGCTTAACTGCAAAAATTGACCTCTCTCAGAATGACAATTCATGTTACACGGCCTAAGTGTGAGTACAAATAAACAGGCCCCAACTGCCTTTATGTGAACTCATTTTATTTTGTTCAGAAGAATATAGAAGGGAGACCCCCCCCAAAACTGGAATTATTTCTTGGAGGGTGGGCCCCTTGTAGTACAGGCTTCCCCCACTAGGTAAGTTATCTAGGAATCCTTTAGCATCAGTGTACTAGCTAGTGTTACTATGAAAGCTTGCATTCAGTTTCAGTGAATTTTTTTTTTTTGAGATTCTTTCAATGCATCTGCCTATTTTATGATGGGTGATTTATGAGCACACCTGCCTACTCCTCACTGAGTTTTTGACAAAAATGGCAGTTTTTGACCAAAAATGGCTTAACCCCCATGCCACACCCTCCCTATTCACCCAATCTTATCCTTGAATGACTACTTTTTGTTTGTTTGTTTTCCTGGATGAAAAAAAGTCCTCAAAGGAGAACATTGTGGTGATGTGGAAGAGGTGAAACAAAAAATGGTAGGGGCACTAAAAGTCATCAAAATTGATGAGTTTAAAAACTATTTTGAGCCGTAGAAAAAGTGTCTCCATAGGTGTATTGCATCAAACAGAGAGTAGATTAAAGATGACCGAAGTTTAATCATGTAAGAATAAATACATTTTTTAATAAATAAATTTGAGTTTTTTTTTTTTTTTTAGGTCCCCCTTTGTATAAATAAAAGCTTGGTCAAGGTCTAAGTACCAAGTCAATAAGACTTTGGTTTTGTTATAATGTTTGCACTTTGTCATCAGGATAATAAAACAAACAAAACCAAATTTAAAAAGTGATTTTTTTTCCAGGATGGTGTTGCAAAATTGAAAGGATAACAAAATTATTTGTGCCTAAATATGCTCTTCTTTCCTATGTTACATGTACATTTTGAGGACAGTATTGTATAACTCATTTTTGTATTTCCCCAAATGTTTTGTGCAAAGCAGTAATTTTTGATAACATTCTTAAGTTGAAAAGATGAGGTCGCAATGTTGAGTAGTGGAAAGAGCTCTGTGCTTGAATTTGTTTCTTGTTATATTCTAAACCCTTAGAATAATATGTGGCACATACTAGAATCTCTTTCTAGCAACATAAGTAATATGGTCATGGGCAAACTTTTAGCCTGTCTGAGCCTCATCTTTCCTATAAATAAAATGGGGATAAGCATGTCTACACTGCTTTATGCTTTTATTCAGCATAGCTTCCTCTTTTGGGAATGTCTTGACCCTCTAATTTCAAAACCTTTCTCAGGAGTCACTTTCTCATTGAAGCTTTCCTTGATATCTTCTTGTCTTCCCCCCCAAAACCTGACGTTTCCCCTCTTAGGGCTCTCCTAAATTTGATCACTTCTATCAAGGAACCTATAGCTCTTTGTGACATTTATCTACTTACAGAAAATACAGGTGTATCTGCCTCTGCCAGATGACGATTTCCTAGAAGGTATGGACTATATCTTATTCACTCCTGTATGCTCAGTGCCAAGAACAGCAGAAACTTGATATATTATTTTTGAATAAATGAATGAATAATAATGAAACACTATAATCAGTTGAGTGATGTGATCTATTTGGGGTTTTAGAAAAACCACCCTGGCATAGTTGAGCAGATGAACTAGAGTTCAGTGGGAGTTATACTGCAAGCACCAAGATTCCTTGGGATTAAAACACTGTCTCTGGAATGCTTCTGTTAAATTCAGAGGCAACCCTGGATCATGCAAGTATTACCACCCACCAGTTCATTATCTGAAAACCAGGTCTATAGATCCTAAGACACAAGCACAGTTCATGAGTGTGCCAAAACAGGGGAGGATATTTTGGAGCATGAAGCCCCTTGGGAAGGGATCAGCCTGGGTAGGTGTCCTGGTATAGCAGGGGACAGCCTGTGGGGTCACTGACTGAGCAGATGGGTACCTGAAAACTTTCATTCACAGTAAAGCTCTCCCAGGGCCCTCTGGAAATCCCTTATCCTATGAATAGGTGGTAAAATGGACCAATTTCTCAAAAGCAGAGTCAGGTCAGTCTTTTATTTGGGTCCCAAAAGTCCCCAAAGGCAAGTAGAGTGCAGGGGTTACCAGGGCCCAAAAGCTGCCTGGGGCACACTCATGAACTGGGGAAGAGGAGAAACCAGCTTGGGCTCGGCAGGTACATGGGCAGCGTCCAGTCCTGTTTTCCAGGGTCTGGTTACAGAGGGACAGATGCAAGCCCAGTGGGGTGAGAGCTTTCAGGAGGGAAGTGGTTTCTGCTGCAACTGTTTCCTTGAGCAGCAAGTGACAGTCATCCATTCTAGAGTCAGAACTAACCTAACCTTTTAAAAAGTCTGTATTAACTCTACAGGGTCATGTTTTAGTGTTCTTGGCCTCTTCTGTTTCTTAAAAACAATTTTATGGAGGTATAGTTTTATCTATAATAAATCACTCTCATTTATATCCACCCAAAAGCTTTATGCTGCATTTCTAACCCTCAATGTGACTTTATTTGGAGATAGAACTACAAAGAAGTGGTTAAGCTTAAATATGGCTCTTCGAGTGTGACCCTGATGTGTTGGGATCCATGCCCTTATAAGAAGAGATGCCAGAGAGATTGCGGTTGAGGACTCAGTGAGATGACAGCAGTCTGCAACTTGAACGAGAGCCCTCAGGAAAACTTGACCACTCAGATGCCCTGATCTTTGAACTTCCAGCCTCCAAGACTGTGAAAAATATATTTCTGTTGTTTAAGCCACCCCATCTATGGTATTTTGTTATAACTGTTCAAGCTAACTAAGACATCCATGAGACCACCACTATAGTCAAAATATGGAAAACTTTCTCTCCTCCACATTTTTTATTCTTTTTTACTTGGCTGAAAAGCTCAAAACTTGAGAGTGGGGAGGAGATGTCTGCTGTAGGAAGTCCTTTCCAAATACCTCTTGGAATGTTTGGTTTCTTATGATGTCATCATGCCAGATTTTAATGAAGAAAAGAAGCCTTTATGCAATGAAGGCAAAGAATGTATGGTAATTCAGTCCTGAGCATCCAATTAAACTGGGCACTGTTGCAGCTATGAACTGGTTCTGATAACCTGCATACATTTTCCAGCTAAGCCTGATGGCTTTATTCAGAGGAAGCAACTGGCTCTCTAGACATAGAGAATTCCAGAAGGTTTTGGGAAAGGGAAGCCTTTGATGTTTTCTGGCCTCTTCCTACTTCACTTCCGAGGAGTCAAATTCCCTTCTCCTCCCTCTGGAAAGGGTTCTTAGCCCCTACCACTCTTCCCCTCTATCCTACCACCAACCCTAGACAGGTCAACGCAGCCTCCCAACCCTGTGAGCAACTTGAGGAAAACGCTTTATTTGCTTCCCTGCTGTACCCACTAGGCCTGACAAAGTTTCTAGCAAGAGGCGCTGCACGGGAAACGTTTGTTGAGTGAAAAGGAGTCAACCAAAGGACCAGCAGCCATTTGAGGGCTTAGAGTTTGACATTTAAGACATATTAAGACAGACAGCATAGAGTGTTGTAAATTGCTTTCAGATTTTATGGGGGTATCTGGGCAGGTAGGGCTGGCAGAACAGAGAAGTTATTCTCACTGCCTAGAAGAAAGGGCCCAACTGCCATATCATGGCATGAAAAGCCGGCCCCTCTCCAACTGGTCTAATCCACATTTCCAGCTTAATCTCCCACCTGCCTTGTATGGACCCAGCAGTCCAGATATCACAAACTATTTGTGTGTGTTCTGTATCTGCTGTGGGCCATGCTGTTGCCCTTTCTCACTTGTTTCCCACCTTGTCCACTGTGACCTCCTACCCCATTTTCAGGGTAAGGCTTGAAGTCTCCTTTCTTTTGGAGCCTTTCCCTGACCCCTCAGTTCTCTCAGCACTTTGCAGCATGTCTGCACTCTCACTTGCTCTCACCACCTGCTTTGTTGTCTTTCATGCTAGATAATGAACCCCTAGAGGGATGCTGTCCAGACTTAATCATCTTGTAAACCCCTTGCCCAATCCAGGGCTATGTACAGTTGGCTCTCAGTAAACAATTGTAGCATCTAATTGTCTAGCAAGCCCTTCTTATCTCTTTCCCCAGATGGAAGGAGTGGAAGGCAGAGACAGCTACTGCAATGGGAGGAACATGGCCTTAGGGCTGGGCAACCATGACTTGAAGTTCTAGCTCATCTTCCTCTACTTCATTTTCTATTGCTTTGTTGTCAATTAACACAAACTAAGCATTTTCAAGCAACAACTATCTATTTCCTTCTGGTTTTTGTAGGTACATAGTCCAGTGCAGTTGAGCTGGGTTCTCTGATCAGAGTTTCACAAGGATGCAATCAAGGTGCCTGCTGGGCTGAGCTTCTTTCCAGGATTTGGGCTGCCAGGCAGAATTCAGTTCCTTGTGGTTATAGGACTGAGTCCCCATTCTATTGCTGGATGTTGGCTGGAAATGCTTTCCACTTCTAAGACCACCTACATTCTTTCTCATGTGGCTTCTCCAAACTGAAAGCTAGCAATGGAGAATCTGCCTTAAGTCTAATCTCTCTCACTCTTCAAATCTCTTGCTTCCTCTGTCTCTGACCTCTTCATGCAGATTTTCCCAGATCAGGTAATCAGGTCCACCTGGATAATTTCCCTTTTGATGAATTCAAAGGCAAGTGATCTACTCAACTCTTTAGCCATGCAACAAAACCTAATTATGAAAGTGATGCTTCATCCTCTTCACAGGTTTTGCTCACACTCAAAGGAAGGGAATTTTATAAGGATAAGTGTCATTGGAGTTTATAACACAGCAGCCCCAAATCTGAGGGGGTTTACATGCAATGGTTACCTATTCCAAAGAAGTCACCCAATGGTCCAGCAGGGAAAGACACTAGTTTATTAGAATGTGTGGGAGAAACTGATGGTGGCCGGTTGGTGAAGAATTTGCACCTCTGGGCAGTATAGCAAGCAGTTTCATAATCAAAGCAATCAGGTTAATTATTCAAGTTCCTATATGTGTTTATAATTATACTGATTAAGAGTGATGACTACATTGTTTCCAACTTTGCTTGATCACCTTCATCTCATGACCCATTATTGGTAATATGAGTAACTTTCAGAGACCAACCTTGGCTGGAGGTCATTCCTGAGGGAGGGGGCAGAAACGATCTATGGCAGAGGGGAAACAATCTATGACTGGACAATACCTCACAGAGTTCATCATAGATTTCTGCTCACCACATCTTCTCTGGCTACATTACTACATTTTGAATGTCACATTCCTCAGCTGGAAACAGAAATAAATAAATCTGCCTCTCAGACTTATGATGAGGATTAAATTAAATAAAAAATGTGAAAGAGCCACTCAGTGACTGCAGGTTTGTTCCCTTTTTCCTGTTATTTCTGGACTATCTGCCTTATAACTGTTCCCAGTTTATCCAGAGAACAGATGCCAACTGGATTGTGTAACTTGAAATGACTCTATATGATCCTTGGTAACAAATGAAGACAAAAAATAAGATTAAAGACTTGATAAAAAATAAGACTTGATAAAGTCTAGTGATCTTTTTTGGAGCTTGCTAATAGCTGAAATCACCCAGGATTAGCCTATGACCCAAGTGGAGGTGATTTTATAAAGACTGGATTCAAACTTCCCAAGTAGACAGATTATCTGATAAAAGGCTTAGACCATTATTTGTCTTGATCAAATACACCAAAAACCTCCTTAGCCATGGTATTTGGATTGTAATAAACTAGATCCTATGAGCAGAAAAGAACCCAAAGAAAAGAATGCTGTTGGCCTTTAGGATACAGTGAATATAGGACAATGCAGAGTTGGACCTAATCAGCTCTACCTCTCACTCAATTCTTGCTTAGGAACCTTCTGCTTTTGCTGACTTTGTCCCCCAGCTGCTTGGGGATCTTCATAGCAGTGCCTCATTTGGGCAAGTTCTACACTGGAGTTATCTGATTCTTCTCCAAAAATTTATCACTCCTGTGTTTCATTATCTCAGTGCTCAGCCGGGTGCCTGCCTAATTAGGTACAGGAAGAGCAGAGATGTCAGTCAATGAGAACGGCTAAATATGATACCCTCTTCCTAGCTACATCTATGTTATAAAGAGGCCATCAGTATTATTCACCAAAGTAGACTTCCTTTCTTCCCTCCCTTTCAGGATACAGGTGGACTCCTCAACATCCCCTAGTGCACAGAGCCATAGCTCTGTCCTGTGGGAGCAGATGCCTACTGCTTCTGTAATGGTTAATTTTATGAATAGGGGCCTAGGAGACATCACTCCTACAGAGGGACATGTTCCATCACTTCACTCCTCACATCAGATGCAAACATACCATTTGCCTTTTCTAAAGGACCCTTGCCCTTCATCTCACACCTATGAGGTGAAGCAGCACTTCTGAGTCAGAAGAATATAAATAAATAACAGTAAAATGCAATTTTCAACTATGAATTGGTACCAAAGCTATTCTGTAGCTGTGGGTTTTTTAGGTGAAAGAAAAATTGGCTGTATCCTTTAAGGTCTGTATTTTACAAACATGTGTTTTATTTAGATAACAAGGAGAAATAAAAGAGCAGTATTCCTCCTTTTTTGGCCATTAATAACAAATTTAGGGGCACAAACATTCAATTAATCCTCCTCAAAAGTACACAGTGGTCAGGGCCTGCATTCTCTAAGACTGAATGTATTAGCCACAGGTCTCTCCCCAGTCAGAAGCACTGAGGTTCTGTTCTTTTTTTTGAATTGGAGTCTCACTCTGTCGCCCAGACTGGAGTGCAGTGGCCACTCCTGGTCACCGCAGCCTTGACCTGCTGGGCTCTGGCGATCCTTCCGCCTCAGCCTTCCAAGTAGCTGGAACTACAGGCTCGCGCTACCATGCCCGGCTAATTTTTTGATTTATTGTAGAGATGAGGTCTCACCAAATTGCCCAGGCGGGTCTCGAACCCGCAGGCTCAGGCAATCCACTCACCTCAGCCTCCCAAAGCGCGGGATTGCAGGCTGAGCCACCGAGCTCAGCTGAGGTTCTGTTCTTAAAGCTAGCCTGGTTGTCCCAAGGAATCAATGCCCGTGAGTGGGTGACTGGAGAAGACTAAGGCTTAGCAATTTGAGCTGTTTATCTTTATTGTCTGCTCTGGGGACTCTTTTGGGGGCAGCCTGGATGCAGTAGCTGAGCACCCCCTTAAAACTCTGAAGTCTCATGGCAGGAGGTACTTCATCACGGTTACTGTCCGACTGCTTGCCTTCCCCACAGCCTGTCCTTGGATTAGGTCACCGCCCTTTCTCACATGGATTTCAGTTTCCTCATTCTATTCTTTATCCTACAGCCACAGACACACTCCAGGTGCACCCTGATTGTGCCCCTCCGCACCACCCTCAGAGCACAGTTTTCGTGACCAGGTATGAGTGAGACCACTTAGGACCTGTAGCCATTCCACTATGTCTGCTTCTTGTCCTACTGTGATCCTCATCCCCACTCGCAGATATACTCCCCTATGCCCAAAATATGGAATAACTCGCAGTCCCTCATATGTGTCACAACTTTTCCAGACTCTAGCCTTTGCACATGCTCTTCTCCCTTCCCTCCTCACACTTCACGTGACTCATTCCTTCTCGGTGCTCAGGATTTGGAGTCAGATGCCCTACCACCACAGTCACCAACAAGGTCCCTCAGTGCTCAGGATTTGATTCAGACGTCACCTTCTTTAGGAAGGCCCTCTCCCTCCTCCTGCAGGTTTGGGGTTAGTGCCCTGCCCTTTGCTCCCACAGCCCCATCCTGTACTTATCACACTGGTGCTGGTGGTGAAGCTGCCTGGGGGCAGGTGGACACTTTGAATCTCCAGTAGAGTGCCTGATTTTTGCCTCATATTCAGAACACTTTGTGAAAGAAAGGGAGGGAGGGAGGAACAGATGGAAGAAGAAAGGGAAAGAGAACGAAGAAAGGAAAGGCAGGCTGAACACGTGGACATGAGATGAGCATGAACATGTGGAGGTGTAATGAGGCCATTGTTCCATGGATTGGAGGAGCCATCACAGAAACCCTGTGTCAGCATTTCAATCTGTGCAGGAGAATAGGAAGTTAGGAGAGGGCAGCCAGGCCTGGCCAGCCTCCTTTGCCACACATTCATCACAAGACCTTAGACAGTCCTTTCACCCTTGGAGTCTCAGCTTTCTTCTTTAAAATGTGTGACTTAGCTGGGTGCTCTGATTTCTGCCATCTATGAGGAGAAGTTTGGTGGGGACAATGATGCCCCTGATCTGCCAGTCCCTGAGGCAGTTTATCTCTGCCTAAGTCCTGCCCTGAGTTTTCTGTCTGTTATTTAATGCAAGGGGCTTGTGATCGGGTTGATGAATGAGCTCCCCATCCTGAGATTTCACCAGTTAATATTAAAGTTCACTGCAGCCCCTAAAATGGCCAAACACGCCACAGCAAATGAAAATTGATGGGAATGATCAGGTGATGTTTTCTAGGCAAGAGCCATGAGTTTCTCCATTAATCTGTGCCATCAGCAGCAATAATGCAGGGTTCTCAGGCAGGGGAGTCAAAGAGCAACGGAGAAGAATCAGTGTTGGCTTTCTGTACTGACATTTGACTCGATGAATTGGTCCTCATCTGGCACAAATGCCAAAGTAGGGTAGTTTGTGGGCAGATGTGGATTGTCAAGTTTCCACAAAGGCCAGGGAAGGAGAGCAGGTAGTCTATCTTTTGCTCTCACATCCCTCAGCTAAGGGGTGCTGCAATAAAGCAAGCTATCCACTTAATGTAGCTGATAATGCCCAGTGAAAGGGAGTGACAGAGTAAGTACACTAGGGCCACACTCTCAGCTTATGTCATTAACTTATGATGATGTTGACTATGAAAAGCATATAAAAATGAGGAAATAGTTGTATTTGTAATTATTTTAAAGATAATGTTAGTAAAATAAGAACAAGATGCAAATTTGTATTTGTAATGTGGTTATAATTAATGCAAACAAACACAAGCAGAAATCCCAGAACCCTATGTGTGAAAACAAATGATAGCATAGAAATCCTTGACTGGTAGAATTATTGCCCTTTAAAAACTCTATTTTCTCTACTTTTATTTGTTTTCCAAAAAGCGCCTGTATTTTAGGTTGTTAAAATACAATTAAATATTTCAGAACAGTCGTTTAGTTCAGTGGCTTGCAAACATGGTTTTACTGAAGGCCCAGCTGACTGCCACGGCACCACTAAGGAAGCTTACTAAGTACACAGGGTCCAAGGCCATGGCCCTAGAGATCCTGAGTTAGCAAGCCTGGCATCGGGCCCGGGAATCTGTACTCACTATATTTAAAATAAAAAACAAACACATTTCAAAAAATGCTTGCCAGGTAATTTCAAAGTGGAGCTAGAGTTGGGGGTGGTTGATATCTTGTAGCCCATTTGCTCACTTTGCAGAATAGGGAAAATGAGCCCCCCCAAAAAGAAGTCACCTGTCAAGTATGTGAGAGAAACAGACCCAGAGCTCAGTGGCCATTCTGGCAGAGCACAGTGGACTTTGGGCAATCAGACAAAACATTTCGAGTGTTGAGAACTCTTTGCCCTTCTGAGTCCCTTGTCATTGTGTGGCGTGGCTTTCCAAAGCCTGACCCTTCTGGGATGGTCTGATCTGAGTGACTGCTTAAGAATGCTGATTGGAGTCACCAGTGATCTTCTCATGACCTTTCATGAACAAAGGCATTCAACCCTTTGGATTTGAAATGTTAATATCAAGCCATTGGATAAAAGGACTCTGATTCTGCCCCGCTTTTTTGTAAGGGCTGGCATTGTGATGTCTCTTTATTTTGGCCTAGCAACAAAGATCTGAGTATCACATGTTCTCACTCATAAGTGGACCTTGAACATCTATCGTAATACTATAAGAAAAGGATCAACAGTGGTGGGAATATTGGGGGGGGGGACAGCGAGGGCAAGGGTGGTGAGATTAATGGTAGTCAATGTCTGTCTGGGAATGGGGGGACACCCCTTATCAACAAGGGTGTCTGAATGATGCATATTTGTATACCTAACCCTTAACTGTACCCCACAATTTTAAAATAAAAAATATGTTTAATAAAAAAAAAGAAAGAAAGTGAAATTACTTATCTTTCTCTGACATGCGAAGTTGGTGTGCCTAAATGGGATGCTGGAAGGGTTGGTTGACCCCCGTCTGGATAGCCCACCTCTCATTTGGGGTAGCTAACCCTCAGCCTACGAATGGAGCACAAAGGGCAGGAGCAGGTGAAGGTGGCCCTGGGGATGTGGCCACGGTCCGAGCCGCTGAATTAGCTCTGAGCATGCCACCACTAATCAAACCAAACACTGTTCAGCGAGCTCCTTCTCAGCAGAGACCCATGGAAGCTCTTCAGGCATTTCTCATTAAAAGATAAATCACCAGAGATGACATGTGCCAAACTCTGCATTTTTCTGGCTTTTGTGGAAACAGTTGCACTTAGGATGGTGCTTCCTTCTCACCTCCTGCAACATAAGCAGCCTCTGCCCCATTTTTATGAAGGTCAGAGATGTTGGAAATCAGCTGGTGTCCTGGCCAGGAGCTCACTCAAGTTACTTCAAAGGGGAAAAAAGCATTTGTTTTTGTATTGGGACGCCCAGGGCCTGGTGTGGGGACAGAAAAGCAGTCTTGAAGCAGACTGTTCTAGGTGTCAACAATAATGAAAATGATGTTGATGATGATGCTCATGATGATAATGATAAAACTAGCTAATGTGGCAGGAAGGGTTTCCTTCCCTCCTATCTTCTTTTCCCCTTGTCCTCCCCTTTGAGGAGGGTGTCTGTAATAGGACTGTGTATAGAGGCAGGCTTTTGGAAAGCATCACAGGGCTATGAAAGGTGTCCTAAAAGACGTACTGGAGACAATGGAAGGCTCAAAGTGATCACAGAAGACTTTCAGCACACCACTGGGCCAGGAGCAAGGGTCCTGAGGAGATAACTGAGGCTTGGTTTCACAGGATAAGAAGACTGAAAAGACTTCATGGCAGGGTGAGTGGAGAACACAGAAGGGCCTCTTGGATGTCCTCCAAAGCAGACATTGACACTGCAAATGAATTAGGGAAAAGTTAACTATTTTACACCAACATCAGAACTTAGTGTGTTTAACGACTTTTATTTTTGTTGATGAGGCACCTACCTCGCAGGTAGAATTGAGGAAATATATACTGCTGCTCTAAGTCACTTAATTCTTTAAAATTGGTTCAAATTTCAAACCCAAGTATAATAGGAAACACAACTTTCTTTGCCACCTCCACTCTCACCCCCAGTTGATCTGGAGGTTTTTGTGAAGCTTTGCATTACAACTTCTCACTTTCTTTGACCTGTCAGTTTACTTCTGTTGTCTCATAGCAGCAACCATCATTCTACTGCACGTTAGCTTGATTTCCCCCAAACAGCAACACACCAGGTTCTGCTCACTCTACATTTTTAAAAATAATGCATAGACTTTACTTTTTAGAACAGTTTTAGATTCACAGAAAAAATAAGCAGACAGTACAGAAAATTCCCATATACCCTCCTTTTCCTCCTTTATTAACAACTTGGATTTGGGTGATACATTTGTCATTTTTTTCTGCCTCTGTTCAATAATCAATCGTTTCTCCAAGGAACCCTGGTTCATTTTATTGGCGAATGATATTAGGAACCAAGGTCTGGGTGCTAGGAGTGCTAGTTACTACTGGATTTTCATTGCGTCTAAGTCCTCTCAACTGACAGAGCTAGGAAATAAATGTGTATCTACAGACCCATGTGTATATTTATGTGTATATAAATATTTTAATAGATAATTCTATATGTAACCATCTACATCTATATGATGGTAAACATGAGTTCATACTGTTGTCTCCAAATCTAATCAGTTACCACATGGACCATTACAGACTCTTTCTTTTACTTATCTTTTTACTCTGGTAGTGAAAAACCTAACTTCTACTATCCTCCATCTGATTACTTAATTATTTCTATTTCCATATGCAGGTATAGCAATATCAGAATTTTAAAGCAATTCTCCCATGGGAAACAACTTCATCAATTAGAGCACAATGTTTATGCTGTGTTATCCCTCAGTATTCTTGGGGGATTGGTTCCAGAACCTTCAAAGATACAAAAATCCATGAATGCTCAAGTCCCTAACATAAAATGGTATGGTATTTGTATACAACCCATATAGTCTCCTATATACTTTATATCATCTCTAGATTACTTGTAATGCCTAATGCAGTGCAAATGTTATGCAAATAGTTGTTATTCTGTACTTTTTAGGGAATAATGACAAGGAAAAAATCAGTGCATGTTCAGTACAAATGCAGTTTTTAAAAATTTCAACCCATGGTTGATTGAATCCACAGATATGAAACTCACGGGTATGGTGAGCTGACTGTAGTTTCTTTTGCCTTTAGCTTTAGAGACCACCCTCACATCCAAAGTTATTTAAGTCAATACCTTTCTTCCCTACTATGCTTAGTAAGAATGTTTCATACATTTTTATATAGTTAGGCTGTTTTGTCACATTCTGCATTCTATCCTGGGATTCTACAACCTCCTAAATGATTTGCTTTTAATTTGCATACATTAAAGTTCACTGTTTGTTCAGTAAAGTTGTATGGGTTTTAGCAAATGCATCGTGCTATGTATTCACCTTGCAGTATTATACAGAATAGTTTAACTTCTCTAACAGTCCCCTGTGATTTACCTAATCAAACATTCTGTCCCTGAACCCAAGATAGTCACAGATATGTTTACCATTGCTATGATTTTGCTTTTTCCAGAATGTCACATATATGGAATCAAACAATATGCAGCATTTTCAGACTGGTTATTTTACTTAGCAATATACATTTAAGATCCTTCATGGCTTTTCATGCCTTGATAGCTCATTTCTTATTTATCACAAATAATATTCAACTGACTAGATATGCTATAGTTTTTTAACCCATTCATGTATTGAAGAACATCTTGATTGTTTTCAGTTTTTGGTGATTATGAATAAAGCTGCTATAGCATTCATGTGCAAGTTTCTGTGTGGACATAAGTTTTGCACTTGTTTTGGTAAATACCTAGAAGTGTCGTTGCTGGATCATATGTTTAGCTTTGTAAAAACTGCCATACTCTTTTTCTAGGTGGCTGCTTCATTTATATTTTCACCAGCAATGAATGCGTTCCTATTGGTCCTGACCAGGATTTAGTGTTGTCAGTTTTTTTAGATTTTAGCCATTATAATAGATGTGTAGTGATATTTCACTGTTTTTTCACTTACTTCTCTCTAGAGATGTTTGGTGCTGAGCATTTTTTCCTATACCATCTGTGTATCTTTTGTGGTAAGGTGTCTATTCAGACCTTTTGCCCATTTTTAAATTGCTGTGTTACCAAGAACAGAATCAGAGTGTCTTTCCCACTGGGCTGAAGTCCAGAATCACACTTTAGATTTTTATTAATAGGACACTATTAATGAGGACTTCATTGAAGTAAATCAAAAGCTCCCATTCAGATTCAACTTTGTTATTAGACAGAGGTAAAGAATTAGTAACCCTGACAAGAACAAAGAGGAATCATTGTTTAGTGAATATGGAATGGCAGTATTAGGATAGGATTTAGCAGTAGTAAGATCTAGAGCTCAAAGGTAGGATGCTCAAAGTTAGAGGTGGAGGCCTTTTAGATCTAGAGGCAATATGTAGACTTTAAATAAGGAGGAGAAGTTGATTGGTCCTCTGTGTGCTAGTGTATGGTTTGGGATCTGAAGATTCTGAGAGAACATTTAATACCTATAAGGGAAAAGCAAGGATATTTACTCAGGTTTACAAAAGAAATTGTTTTAGGTCTAGATCAAAAACCTGTCTACTTTCCAGCCAGTGGTCTTTCCTCTAAACTGTGTGACAATTAATATCGTTTCCTGGGATGTAAGTTATCTCTTACCTGGATCTCTTAGGATGTGATGGAGGACTGGATGAAGGAATGGAAACTACCTTGGATGGGAAAAAAGAAAGAGTAAGAGAACTGTAAAAGATGAACTTGGTGATTAAGAAAAGATAATTTGCTTGAGTCTGGAAAGGGAAAGACTAGAATCTTGGGGGGAAGCATCAGATTTCATCACTTGCAATCAGTGCCCATGGAAAGTCTTGAGAGTCATTTTAGGAACTGAGAAGGAAGCTATCCCTGGATGCACAGGAACAGCCACAGGTTGCCACCAGGATGTGAATTTCTAGTTTTGTCAGTCACTTGCTCATTTCTAGTGACAACGTGAGGCTTCAGTGGAATATTTATTACACATCAGTGCAGGTTAGATGTTCTTCATTCCACTGGCCCAAATTTATTTTATATTTTTCTGATATAAATTAGGTTGGAATACTCTGATTAGCAAACTCTGTCTTCCAAGTTCAGTTTTTAACACTCATAATGCTTTATTTTCTGCTATTGATAAATCTAATGTGACTGGCTAAGAATGAATCACTATAAAATTGATAAAATAGATTATTTTTCCAGAATGAGAAAAGAAGAGCAAGGAGGAACCAAATTATATTTTACAAAGTTGATATGTTTATATAGTAATATCAACTATATATATGTACAAATCCCTGTGTGTGTGGGGGGGTATATCCTATATCCTTGTTATAATTTATATACATGAATTATAGGATAAAAAAGATCACTAGAAGAAATGCTGAGTGTAGTTCTTTAAAGAAAGACCTAATTTCCCAATCAGTTATGATGGTTTATCTAACTCACTGGAAGTATCTTCTAATGAGTCTTACATCTCAAGAAAAAGAATAAACTAACAGAAGTAAGGTTATCAGTCATAAGTATAGATCAAAGACCATGGGATGGAAAATAGAAACTTGGATTCTTGACACAAACCCACAATAAATTCCTTTTGTAAGTCTAAGCTAATGAATCTCCTCACAACTTAGCTGATGGAGTGGGGGCAAGAAGAAAAATAGGTTTCAGCTCTGCTCCTCCTTTACTGGTTTGGCAATAGCTACCTGGATATAAAATTCACTTCCAAAATACATGACAAAAGTGTGTTGATAAACTAGTGATATTGTCTATGAACCTAGAAGAGGAGAGTATACTTGACGTTCTTGAACTGTATAATCATTATATCAAGAAGGGGTGCTGGATTTTATCAAAAGCTTTTTTCTGGATCTAATGATGTGGTTTTTGTTTTGACATCTGTTGATGTATTTAATTCCATTTATGGTTTATGGTTTTATGAATGTTGAACGAGCCTTGCGTCCTAGGGATGAAGCCTACTTGGTCATGATGGATGATTTTTGAGATATGTTGTTGAATCCAGTTTGCTAGGATCTTGTTGAGAATTTTAGCTTCTATTTTCACCAAAGCTATTGACCTGTAGTTCTCTTTCTTTGTTGGGTCTTTACCTGGTTTGGGTATCAATGTGATGTTAGCTTCATAAACTGATTTGGGGAGGTTTCCATCTTTCTCAATCACCTGGAATACTTTCAGTAGGATTGATATCAGCTCCTCCTTAAATGTCTTATAGAATTCTGCTGGAAAGCCATCTGGTCCAGGGCTTTTGTTTGTAGGTAGTTTTCTTATTACATAGTCAATTTCCTTGATTGTTATTGGTCTATTTAGGGTCTTGATTTCTTCTTGTTTCAACCTCGGCAGGTTGTGTGATGTCAGAAAGGCTTCCATTTTCTTAAGGTTTTCAAGTTTGTTTCCATACAAGTGTACATAGTAGTCTCTAA
>NW_007257419.1:35036-40036 GCF_000164805.1 Carlito syrichta | reverse complement strand
TTTTTTCATGTGCATTTGTAGAGATATGAATTCCCCTCTTACTACAGCTTTCATGGCATCTCAGAGATTTTGGTAAGATGTTTATTCATTTTCATTTGTTTCCAGGTGTCTTTTAATCTCTGTTTTGATTTCATCATTGACCCAGGAGTTGTTTAGCATCATGCTGTTTAGTGTCCATGTCTCTGTAGATTTTGGGGGAACCTTGTTGGTGTTGATATTAATATTATTGAAAATTATATTAATGATGATAAATAATAATGATGCTATTATTTATGTTAACATTAGCACATACTCCCTCCAGACTTCCTATCTTGTTTTGGTTATGTTAGTTTTTAAAAATTTGCCAAGTATGGAATGGCTGTACCTGTAATCCCAGCACTTTGAGAATCTGAGACAAGAGGATTGCCTGAGTCCAAGAGCTTGAGAGCATCCTGGGCAATGTGGAGCGACCCCATCTCTACAATAAATAAAAAAATTAGCCAGGTATGGGGGCATGAACCTGTAGTCCTACCTACTTGAGAGTCTGAGGTGGAAGAATCACCTAAGCTGAGCAGGTCAAGGCTGCAGTAGCCATGATTGTGCCACTGCACTCCAGCCTGGGTGCCAGAGTAAGATTCCTGAGTTTTAAAAAAAATCATATATATATATATATTATAATGATATTTATTACAATAATATATATTATTGATACCTAACATTTTACATATTTATGAGGTGCATGTGAGTATTTGTTACAAGCATAAAAGTATAATGATCAAATTAAAGTATTTGGGATGTCCATCATCATGAGTATTTATCATTTCTATGTGTTGGGAACATTTTAAGTTCTCTCTTCTAGGTACTTTAAGATATACAAAATACTGTTGCTATCTATGGTCACCCGGCTCTGCTGTGGAACATTAGAACTTATTTCTTTCATTTAACTGCTGTTTGTACCCATTAATCATCCTCCTTCTCCCACCTATACACCTTCCCTAGTCTCTAGTTACTATTATTCTGTTCTTGACTTCAATAAGATAAATTATTTTAGCTCTCACATGTGAGTGAGAACATGCAGTATTTGCCTTTTTGTGCCTGGGTTATTTCACTTAACATAATGACATCTAGTTCTATCCATGTTGATGTAAATGATATGACTTCATCCTTTTATGTATTTACCACATTTTCCTTATTCATGCATCCATTGATGGACATTTTTTGTCTTTGCTATTGTGAATACTGCCATGTTAAACTTGAGACTGCAGGTAACTTTTTGGTATACTGATTTCTTTTCTTTTGCCCAATAATGAGATTGCTGGATTGTACCATAATTCTACTTTTAGTTTTTTGAGAAATCTGTATATTGTTTTTCACAGTGGTTGTACTAATTTACATTCCCACCAACAGTGCATAAGCGTTCCCTTTTATCCACATTCTCACCAGCATCTGGTTTGTTGTGTTTTTTTTTTGTCTTTTTAATAATAATAATTGCAACCAGAGTACAATGATATCTCACTGTGGTTTAATTTGTACTTCTCTGATGACTAGTGATGTTGAGCATTTTTTCATATGCCTGTTGGCCATTTGTATGTCTTCTTTTAATAAATGTTTATTCATGTCTTTTGCCCACTTTTCATGGGATTATTTGTTTTTTATTGTTGTTTTGTTTGAGTTCTTCATATATTCTGGATATTAGTTCCTTGTCAGGTAAAACTTTTCTCCCATTCAACAGTTTGTCTCCTCACTCTGTTGATTGTTTCTTTTGCTGGGCAGAAGCTTTTTAATTTAACATAGTTCCATTTGTCATTTGTTTTAGCTGTCTGTGCTTTTGGAGTCTTAGCCATAAAATCATTGCCTAGACCAATGTCTTGAAGTATTTTCCCTGTGTTGTCTTCTAGTAGTTTTATAGTTTTTGATCTTATGTTTAAGCCTTTAATTCATTTTGAATTGATTTTTGTATAAGTTGAGAGTTAGAGGTCTAGTTTAATTCTTCTGCATACAGATATTTAGTTTTGCCAGCACCATTTATTAAAGAGGCTGCTTTTCCCCAATGCATGTTATTGATGACTTTGTCAAAAATCAGTTGGGTATAAATATGTGGATTTATTTCTAAGTTCTCTATTCTGTTCCATTGGTCTATGTCTCTATTTTTATACCAATACCATGCTGTTTTGGTTACTCTAGCTTTGTAATATATTCTGAAGTAAGGTAGTGTGATGCCTTCAGTTTTGTTCTTTTTGCTGATGATTGTCCTGGTTATTCAGACTCTTTTTGGTTTCATCTTAATTGTAGAATTTTTAATATTTCTGTAAAGAATTTCATTGGGGGTATTTTGATAGGAATTGCATTGAGTCTGTAGATTGCTTTGGGTGGTATGGTCATTATAACAATATTAATTCTTTTGATCCATGAGCATGAGATTTCTTTTTATTTGCTTGTGTCTTCTTCAATTTGTTTCATCATTTCTTTGCAGTTTTCATTGTAGAGAGGTTAAATTTATTCCTAGGTATTTTTGGTAGCCATTGTAAATAAGATTGCTTTCTTAATCTCCTTTTCAGCTAGCTTGTGATTTGTGTATAAAAATTCTATTGATTTTGTATGTTTTTTTGTATCCTGCAAGCTTATTAAACTTATTTATGAAAGCTAATAAGTTATTGCTGGAGTTCTCAGGTTTTTCAAAAATATAATATTATATCATTGGCAACCTGATTTTGTTTACTTGAGTCTTTTCTTCTATTTTGTCATTAATCTAGCAAGTGGCATCAATTTTGTTTATCTTTTCAAAAAGTCAACTTCTTGTGTTGTTGATCCATTGTGTTGTTCTTAAGTCTCTGTTTCATTTAGTTCTGCTCTGATCTTGGTTGTTTCCATATTTCTACTAATTTTGGGGTTTGGTTTATTCTTTTTTCCAGTTCTTCAAGGTGCATTGCTACCTTGCTTATTTTAAATCATCCTTCCTTCCTTCCTTTCTTTCTTTCTTTTTTTTTTTTGATGTAAGTGCTTATTGCCATACTTTCCACTGAACATTGATTTTGCTTTATCCCATAGGTTTTGGTATTAAAAAAAAATCTTTCTTTCTTTCTTTTTTTTTTTTGAGTTGGAATCTCACTCTGTCATCAAGACTGTAGTGCAGTGACATGCTCACGGCCTCCCCAGTCTCGAACTGCTGGGCTGAGGCAATCCTTCCTCCTCAGCCTTCCAAGTAGCTGGAACTACAGGCATGCACTACCACACCTGGCTAATTTTTTGACTTATTGTAGTGGTGAGGTCTCTTCAAGTTGCCCAGGCTGTTCTCGAACCCATGAACTCAGGCAACCCCCTCACCTTGGTTTCCCAAATTGCTGGAATTACAGACTTGGGCCACTGTGGCCAGCCAACAAATTTTATTTCTATTAAGATTTTAAAAATTTTTTCCTTAATTTTTTTTTTTACCCAAATGTCATTCAGTGGCATGTTGTTTAATTTCTGTGTATTAGTACAGTTTCCAAAGTTACTCTTGTTTTTGATATCTAATTTTATCCCAATATAGTTTAAGAAGATACATGACTTTTTAAAAAACCGTTGTGATTTGTTTTGTGGCCTAACATATGGTCTATTCTGGAGACTGCTCCATATGCACTTGAGAAGAATGTGTATCCTATAGCTGTTGGATGAAATGGTCTGTAAATGTCTGTTATGTCTATTTAGTCTACTTTGAAGTTTAAAACCAAAGTTTCTCTGTTAATTTTCTATTTAGATAATCTGTACAATGCTGAAAGTGAAGTGTCGAAGTCCCCACAATTATTGTATTGCCGTCTATTCTCGATTTAGCTCTAGTAATAATTTGTAATAGGAATGTTGACCACTGAGGATCTCTCACTTGCCCTTTTCTCACGTTGGGGAGTTTTTCCTGGCTTCCAGATGATCCTTGCCAAGTGGCTGCATTGCTTCTCACTCCTTCTTGCTTTAGGTGTCTCCTTGAACTTCTCTGTTGAATTCCAGTGTTCTCTCTTGGATGATCTATTTGAAACATGATTACTCTCATTGAAAGAAATAAACCACTATTTTAATTTTTCTTAATGGTGGAAGTAAATACAAGACTCCTTAGTCAACCACTTGAAGCCCCTCATTCTGACTTTTTCCAGGTGTCCTTTCAAAATCTATTTCCAGAGTCTTCTTTATACTGTTGGCTACCGTGGTGAGCACTGTAGATGTAGTAAGGCCATCATATACCTCATTAGAAAAAAAACCCTAAAGTCTGATTTTCAGAAGCATGTTAGAAGATGTTGGAAGGGGTGCAAAAGGGAAGAGATGCAGAAAAAACTTACAATAAAATTCATTATCCCTTCTTGATAAAAACACTAGAACACCTAGGTATAGATGGAAGATATCTCAAAATAGTATGAGCCATCTGTGATAAACCCACAGCCAACATACACTAAATAGACAGAAATTGGAAGAATTTCCCCTGAAAACCAGAAGAAGACAAGACTGCCCACTCTCACCCCTCCTGTTCAACATAGCATCAGAAGTCCTAGCTAGAGCAATCAGACAAGAGAAGTAAATCAGGGGTATTCAAATAGGAAAAGGGGAAGTTTAGTTATCCCTCTTTGCAGATGACATGATCCTATACCTTGAAAACCCAAGATAATCTGTCAAAAATTTCCTTGCACTGATAAAGAACCTTGGCAAAGTCTCAGGGTATAAAATAAACGTGCAAAAGTCAGTCACATTCCTACACACCAACAATAAATAGAACCCCAAATAAAAAGTACAATCTCATTCACAATAGCCACACACACAAAAAATGAAATACCTTGGTATCTTCCTAACCAAAGAAGTGAAAGACATTTACAATGAAAACTGAAAAACACTGCTCAGAGAAATCCAAGAAGACACAAACAAATAGAAAAAATATTCCATGCTCATGGGTTAGAAGAATTAACATTGTTAAGATGTTCATCCTACCAAAGGCAATCTACAGATTCAATGCAATACCCATCAAGTTACCAACATCATTCTTCTCAGACCTGGAAATGACA
>NW_007257419.1:31005-34884 GCF_000164805.1 Carlito syrichta | reverse complement strand
TCTGTCGCCCAGACTGGAGTGCAGTGGCCGCTCCTGGCCATTGCAGCCTCGACCTGCTGAGCTCCGGCGATCCTTCTGCCTCAGTCTTCCAAGTAGCTGGAGCTACTGGTGCACGCTACCACGCCCAGCTAATTTTTTGATTTATTGTAGAGATGAGGTCTCGCCAAGTTGCCCAGGCGGGTCTGGAACCTGCTGGCTCAGGCAATCCACTCACCTCAGCCTCCCAAAGTGCGGGATTGCAGGTTGAGCCACCGAGCCCGGCTGAACCAACTCATCTTTGACAAAGTCTCCAACAACAATCACTGGGGAGAGGAGAACCTATTCAGTAAATGGTTCTGAGAAAACTGGCTGACCACATGCAGAAGATTAAAACAAGATCCCTACCTATCACCATACACAAAAGTCAACTCTAAATGGATCAAAGACCTAAATGCAAAACTTCAAACTATAAAAATCCTAGAAGAAAATGTAGGAAACCACCCTTACAGAAATTGGAATAGGCAAACAATTCCTGATCAACTCTTCAAAAGCTAATGCCATAAAATCTAAGATAGACAAGTGGGACCTCATCAAACTGAAAAGCTTCTGCAAAGTAAAAGAATCATCAATGAGTGGGGAGACAGTCGACAGAATGGGAAAAAATATTTGCCAACTGTAAATCTGACAAAGGCCTAACATCCAGAATCTACAAGGAACTCAAATATGCTGAAAGGAAAAAAAACAAACAAGCCTATTACGAAGACATATGAGCAGCCAATAGATACATGAAAAAATGCTCAGCCTTATTAGTCATCAAATAAATGCAAATTAAAACCACACTGAGATACCACCTAATCCTAATCCACAGTCAGGATGGTGGTCATCAATAACTCAAAAACCAGCAGATAAGGGAAAAGGGAACATTTCTACACTCTTGGTGGGAATGTGAACTAGTATGATCTCTGTGGAAAACAGTGTGGCGATTTCTAAAAGATCTGAAAATTGACCTTCCGTACAACCCCGCAATCCCCCTTTCTGGAATATGCCTGGAGGAACTCAAATCTCTCTATAAAAAAGATACCTGTACATGCATGTTTACTGCAGTATTATTCATAATAGCAAAAAATATGGAACTAAGTGTGCTGTCCATCAAAAGTGAGCTGGATAAAGAAAATGTGGTACATTTACATGATGGAATATTATGCAACCTTAGCGAAAAACAAAATTTTGAACTTTGCAGCAACTTGGATGGAATTAGAGTCTATAATACTCAGTGATGTATCACAGAAACAAAGAACTGAGTATCACATGTACTCACTCATAAGTGGACCCTGAACATTTATCATAATACTATAAGAAAGAGATTGGCAATAGGAGGACACTGCTGGCAGTGGGGACACATAACATCAGTAAGGGTACCCACACTTTACCTGTATGATGACTCCATATGTACCTAACCCTGATTTGTACCCCATATTTTACAAATTAAAAACTATAAATTTTTTCAAAAGATAAGAGAAACCAACTTTGCTCTGGATATCAGAAAGTACTTCATTGAGAAGAAATTGCAAAACTTGATGTGTGAGTTTACCAAATGTGTAAGCAAGAACCATATTTTAGCTGCGTTGACAGCAAAGTTCAGCAGCCTAGTGTCTTGCCTTGCACATAGAGTAGCACTTGAATCAGAAAGCTGGCAGCAGGACTGGGACATGGAACAAACATGTAGAAGATGAAATTGGTTATTCGTAATTCCCATCATTACATCCATACCCTTTGTTCCCTTCAAACAATAGTAGTTTTACCTGAACAAAGGAAGCTTATGATTTAAGTACTGAAGGGGCCTATCAATGCCTTCACATGGTGATATGTTGCTATAAAATTTGAAAAAATAAGATGTTTTACCCACAATTGGACAAGACTGCTGTGTTTTTTTCCATGTCAACTTCCCTTCTGTCATTTTTCCTCTTGGTACTAGAGTAGGTGTGATAATTTTTTTTTTTTTTTTGATCTGGATATGGAGAAGTTGGCTTCTAAACACATCTAGTTTGGGTGTAGTGTTTATGAGGTTTGTCATCATTTTTGTGTAAAGTTATTGTTAACCATCTGGTGTAGAAATGGTATCTGGACACACTGCTGCTATGCTCTGCCAACTCACCTGGTCTTATGACTACAAAGGTACAGTGCCCTGGGTTAAGTACATGCTTCAGGGACCTAGCATTGAAAGTATATATATGCAAAGTGGAGAAGACAAGACTAAAAGTACAGGGCAAGAAGATAATCTAGGAAAACTTTGTCACCAGATGTGCAAGATTTTAAGCAGAGGATTTGGTTCTCATTGACACCTTGTCAAAATAGAAATTTTCTCCTGTCAGAAATATAAGTAACATGCAATTATAATTACACAATACATGTTTTCTCCTTTTCTGAATTGAAATGCATGAAATAGAATTTACCTCAATTCTAGCCCTACAAACAGTGCTAGAAACAGTAAGAACATCTGTGAGTGAAGTCATAGGTTTATATATTCTAGCTATAATCAAAACTACTTTTTAAAAAGTCAACTATGCTAGAAGACTGCATTATTCTTCTATGTTTTCTTTCTTTTTTTAAATATATATATTTTTATTTTTTATTTTATTTTTTATAAACAATATTTTTTATTATGATATTGTGGGGTACAGTTAAGGGTTAGGTATACAAATATGCTTCATTCAGGCACCCTTGCTGATAACAGATGTCTCCCCATCCCAAGACAGATGTTTACTACTATTAATACCATCTCCCTTCCCCTCCCTTCCCCCCATAGTTTCCCACCACTGTCAATCATTTTCTTATGGTAATATGTTGGATGATCAAGATCCACTATATGAGTGAGAGCATGTGATACTCAGATCTTTGTTTCTGTGAGAGGTCACCCAGCATTTATAGACTCTAGTTCCATCCAGGTTGCTGTGAAAGTCATGATTTTGTTCTTTTTTATGGCTGCGTAGTATTCCTTCATGTATATGTACCACACTTTTAAAATCCAGTCCTCTTTTGAAAGACAGCATGGTTGCTTCCAGGTTCTTGCTATTGTGAACAATGTTGTGATAAACATACATGTGCAGGTATCTTTTTTATAGAGTGATTTGAGTTCTTCAGGATATATTCCCAGTAGGGGAATTGCGGGGTCATATGGGAGGTTGATATTTAGAGCTTTTAGGAATCACCACACTGCTTTCCACAGAGGTTGTACTAGTTTACACTCCCACCAACAGTGTAGAAGTGTTCCCTTTTCACCACACCCTCTCCAGCAGCTGTTATTTTTTGAGTTGTTGATAATTGCCATTCTGACTGGAGTTAAGTGGTATCTCAATGTGGTTTTGATTTGCATATCCCTGATGATTAGTGAGGTTGAACATTTCTTCATGTGTCTGTTGGCTGCTCGGATATCTTCCTTTCTGAAGTGTCTGTTCATATCCTTTGCCCATTTTGTAATGGGGTTGTTTGTTTTTTCTTTTCAGCACATTTGAGTTCCTTGTAGATCCAAGATGTTAAACCTTTGTTGGACTTGGAGTTGGCAAATACTTTTTCCCAGTCTGTAGGTTGTCTCCCTGCTCTCTTGATGGTTTCTTTGATTTTGCAGAAGCTTGTCAGTTTAATGAGGTCCCACTTGTCTATCTTATCTCTTATGGCCTGTGGGATTCACGTTTTGTTCAGGAATTGGATGCCAGTTCCAACTTCCATGAGGGTATGTCCTTCATTTTCTAAGGTTCTTATGGTTTGAGGTTTTACATTTAGGTCTCTGATCCATTTGGAGTTAATTTTTTGTATGGGGATAGATAGGGGTCCTGTTTCAATCTTCTGCGTGTGGTCAGCCAGTTTTCCCAGCACCATTTACTGAATAGGTTCTCCTCTCCC
>NW_007257419.1:24880-30933 GCF_000164805.1 Carlito syrichta | reverse complement strand
CTGTTTTGATGATTGTAGCTTTATAGTAAAGTTTGAAGTCTGGTAATGTGATACCACCTGCTTTGTTTTTTTTGTTTTTTTGCTGAGAATTGTTCTGGCTATTCTTGGTCATTTGTGTTTCCATATGAATTCCTGTGTTGTCTTTTCTAGGTCTGAGAAGAATGTTGCTGACAATTTGATGGTTATTGCATTGAATCTGTAGATTGCCTTAGGTTGATTCTTCCAATTCATGAGCATGGGATATTTTTCCACTTGTTTGTGTCATCTCTGATTTCTTTGAGCAGTGTTTTGTAGTTTTCACTGTAAAGGTCTTTCACGTCTCTGGATAGGAAGATGCCAAGGTATTTCAATTTTTTGTGGCTACTGTGAATGGAATTGTGGTTTTTATTTGGGTTTCTGTGGGTTTATTATTGGTGTAAGGAAATGCAATTGTCTTTTGCACATTTATTTTATATCCTGAGACTTTACCAAAGGCCTTTATCAGTGTAAGGAGGTTTTTGACAGATTCTCTTGGGTTTTCAAGGTACACAATCATGTCATCTACAAAGAGAGATAACTTGACTTCCTCTTTTCCTATTTGGATACCTATGATTGCCTTCTCTTCTCTGATTGCTGTATCCAGTACTTCCATTACTATATTGAACAGGAGGGATGAGAGTGAGCATCCTTGTCTTGTTCCAGTTTTCAGGGGAAATGGTTCCAATTTTTGTCCATTTAGGAATATGCTGGCTGTGAGTTTCTCATAGATGGCTTTTACTATTTTGAGGTATGTTCCACATATGCCTAGATGTTTGAGGGTTTTTATCGAGAAGGGGTGCTGGATTTTATCAAAAGCTTTTTCTGCATCTAATGATATAATCATGTGGTTTTTGTTTTGACGTTTGTTGATGTATTTAATTACATTTATGTCTTACAAATGTTGAACTAGCCTTGCATCCCAGGGATGAAGTCTACTTAGTCATGACGGATGATTTTTGAGATGTGTTGTTGAATCCATTTTGCTAGGATCTTGTTGAGAATTTTAGCATCTATGTTCATCAAAGGTATTGGCCTGTAGTGCTCTTTCTTTGTTGGTTCTTTACCTGACTTGGGTATCAATGTGATGTTAGTTTCGTAAAATGATTTGGAGAGGGTTCCATCTTTCTCAATCACGTGGAATGCCTTCAGTAGGATTGGAATCAGCTCCTCCTTAAATGTCTTGTAGAATTCTGCTGGAAAGCCATCTGGTCTAGGGCTTCATTTTGTAGGTAGTTTTCTTATTATGTCGTTAATTTCCTTGATTTTTATTGGTCTATTTAGGGTCTCAATTTCTTCTTGTTTCCACCTAGGCAGGTTGTGTAATGACAGAAAGGCCTCCATTTCCTTAAGGTTTTCAAGTTTGTTTCCATACAAGTGTACGTAGTAGTCTTTGATGATCCTTTATATTTCTTCAGGGTCAGATGTGACTTCATCTTTTGTGTTTCTGATTGTGCTTATTTGGGTTTTTTTTCTCTTTTTCTTGGTCATTCTAGCTGGGGGACCATAGATCTTGCCTATTCTTTCGAAGAACCAGCTTTTTGTTTCATTGATTTTTTTTTGTATTATCTTTTAGTCTTCTATGTCCTGGATTTGGACTTTTATTTTGGTGATCTGGATTCTTCTGCTCAAATTAGAGTTTTTGTGGTCTTGCTTTTCCAGCTTCCTTAGGTGGCTTGTTAGGCTGTTAATTTGTATTCCTTCCATTTTCTTCATGTGTGTTTGTAGGGATATAAATTCCCCTCTTACTACAGCTTTCACGGCATCCCAGAGATTTTGGTAAGATGTTTCTTCATTTTCATTTGCTTCCAGATATCTTTTAATCTCTGTTTTGATTTCATCATTGACTGAGGAGTTGTTTAGCATCATGCTGTTTAGTGTTCATGTCTTTGTGAGTTTTGGGGGGAGCTTGTTGGTGTTAATGTTTATTTTTATTCCACTGTGGTACGAGAAGGTGCAAGGTAAAATTTCAGTCCTTTTAAATTTGCTTATGCTTGATTAATGGCCAAGTATGTGGTCGATCTTAGAATACATTCCATGCAGTGATGAGTAGAATGTGTATTCTGTGGCCTTTGGATGGAGTGTTCTGTAGGTATCAATTAAGTCCATTTGGTCAAGAGTCACATTGAGGTTCCTGATCTCATTGGTGATTTTTTGTCCTGATGATCTGTCTAGGGTTTTGAGTGTGGTATTAAAGTCCCCAGTTATGATGGTGTTAGAGTCAATATATTTCTTTACTTTTCCTAGAAGTTGCTTTATGAAAGTTGGTGCACCTATGTTGGGTGCATATATGTTTAGGATAGATATTTCTTGTTGATGGAGTGAACATTTTATCATTATGTAGTGGCCCTATCTTTTTTAATTTTTGATAACTTAAATAATATTTTCTCTGAAATTAGGATTGTGGCTCCACCGTTCTTTTGTGTTGCATTTGCCTGAATATTTGTTTCCTATCCTCTTACTTTGAGTCTGTGCATGTCCTTGCTAGTGAGATGGGTCTCCTGAAGGCAATATATTGTTGCCTGGTGATATTTTATCCATTTTGTCATTCTATGTCTTTTCAGTGGTGCATTTAGTCCATTCACATTCTGGCTAATTATTGAAATGTGAGAATTTGTCCCTATCATAGAGTTCTTATAAAGTTGTTGTTCTTCCACTTGGTTTTTTGTCTTCCTTTTGGTTTTGGGATTGGTTCATGTGTATTTTATTCTTTTTCCTGTACCCTTATGAAGAACGTTGTTCTTTTTTCCTTTTCTTCTGTGTTTAGTGCTTTCTTAAGTATTGCATTTAGAGGTGGTTTGGTGGCAGTGTAAGTTCTTAGGGATTGGATATCTTGGAAAGATTTTAATTCTCCCTCACTGATGAAGCTTTACTTGGCTAGGTAGGTTATTCATGGTTGAAATTGTTTATCTTTTAGGACTTTGAAGATAGGGCTCCAAGCTCTCCTAGCCTGCAGGGTTTCTGTAGATAAATCTGCTGCTATTCTAATTGGTCTTCCATGGTAGGTGATCTGGTCTTTTTCTTTTGCTGCCTTTAGGATTTTTTCTTTTATGCCTACTTTGTTTAGGCAAATTATTATGTGTCTAGGAGTTGGTCTTCTCATTTGTTGTCTTGCAAGGGTTCTGTGAATCTCTTGTGTTTGAGTTTTTGCATCACTAATAGAGAAGGGAAGTTTTCTTGAATGATCTCATGAAAAGTTTGTTCCATTGTGGTCTCTGTCTCTCTCTCTCTGCCTCAGGAAGGCCAATTATTCTTAGGTTCGGTCTCTTGAGGTAATCACTCATCTCTTGAAGGTTTTGTTCTATCTTTTTGAGCTTGTTTTCTGTGTTTTTTAAGAGTTAGGGTTAGTTCTATATTTTGACCCTCAAGGTCTGAGATTCTTTCTTCTACTTGGGTAATTCTGCTTTCCATGCTTATCAGTTTGTTATTTATTTCATTCACAGTATTTTTTATTATTGTTGTCTCAGATATCAGCTCCTTCCTAGTTTCTTCATGTCTCTCCTCAATTCTTTTTAATCTCTCCATTAATGTCTTGATATCTACATTTGTAGTTTGAGACCAGTCATTCTGGGGGCTCTTCATTGTTTGCATTCCAAAGTCAGTTCTCAGTGTCTGCCCTCCCAGGGGTCTGGGAGAGACCTATATTCTTCTTTTGGTTTTTCTTCATTTGTGTTGATTTTTCTCTCTCCCCCTTTCCCTCCTCTTCTTTAATTCTGTTTTACAGGGAAGGTGGGGTTGCTTTTGTTTCACTTGTGCAATCTCCTGTTCCTTCTTATGAGTGTCCTCTGGCTTTGTTCACTTTTGAAGTTGGAGTGTTGGCTGCTGGCTGTACTTTTTCAGTTTTGAGGTTTAATTGAGGGGGAAGCTGTGATTCAGAATCTATATGCTGATTCCAGCATCCACAAACAGGTGTATGAGCACACTGGTACCTGTTTCCCACTGCCTTGCAATCTGTCTGTGCAGCGGTATGTAGGTTTGTTCCCTGGATCAAAAGCAGGCACAAAGGAAGAAAATAATGGAGGAATGGGGGGTCAATAGGAAGTTAGAAAGAGAGGAGAGTGAGAGGGAAAGCAGACATACATACCAGCTAACAGGTTAAAAAGAGACACAAGGCCGGAGAAAAGTGAAAAATACACATGTGCAAAATTCCCTAAAGAATACTGGTAGCTACACAGAGACAGACCAATAAAATCATGAAACACATAGTGTAAGTCAGAAAGCAAACAAAAGTGAGCAGAGCAAATAGTCAAAATGATAAAATCAAAAGTCAAAAGAAGAGATCAGACTAGCTCTGGAATCTTTCCTGAGTGTCTAAAGTCTCTTCAGTTCTGATCTCCAGCCTCTCCCTTTGTTTTCAATGCAGGCAGCTAGACTTACTCACAGCTTGGGTTTTTTTTTTTTAGGCTGCTGCCTGCAAGGTCTGCAATGCTTAGTTGCCTTTGTCTGTTTCAGGTAAGGGAGGAGCTTTGTCTCCTGTTTAGTGACGTTACCTTAGGAACTGAGGTGGAGGCTACTGATATGTGGGCAGGGCAGTGCGAATCTCTGCCTGGAGAATGGCTGAGGTGGCAGCTTCACTTTCATGGATCTTTTCTCTCTGCTTGTCTGGGTCCCTAGGTGATCCACTATGATGGACTGTGGTGGTGGGAGGCACCAGGAATCAGCTGCACAGCTGGGCTCTGGATCCGGGGTGCCACCAGCAGGCTGGTGAAAGACGGTGGTGCACAGGGAGACTCAACACCTGTTAAGGCCAAAACATTTAATGCGTCGAACGTGGTGGCTACAGGACCTGAGGGTCAGGCTGTAGCACTGAAGCAAGGGCTCTCCAGCTTTTATGGGGGCTTAGGGCAACCTGTCAGTCGATTATTGGTTGGCTAGCAGAGCTCCATCCAGGTTGGTGAGTTTTTTTGAGGGCATGGAAAAGGGTGCAGAGGGAGAACAAAGGAAGGCACTGAGGAAGAACAAAGGAAGGCACCATTTCAGTCACCATTTTAGTTTGCCGTGTCACCGTTTCCAGGAAAGGGAGGGGATGTGGCTTTACTTGTGCCTTTGTGATGGCCCTTCATTTCCACCTCTTTGGTTATACGGGAGAGGGGCAGCGTTTGTCTGTCTGGCTACTTCCTGCTGAAAATGGGCATCAGTGGTTGAGGTGGGTGAAAGGACAAGCCACATGAGACCCCACAAGTAGGCACCAAAAGAAAAAAATTCATTTGGGTGGAAGTCCTGGAAGGTGACTTGTAAGTGAAAAATGGCAAGCTGGTCAAGCCAGTCATCGAGTGGACATGGGGAAGGGAGGAGCCAACTGTCACAAAGAAGGTGGTCAAGAAATGCTGAGAATCTGAGTGGTAGGTAGTAGGGGGTAAACTTTGAGGTCAGCATGTCTGAAATGAGAAGACAAGGTTAGAGGTTTGTTGGGTTGGGACAGTCGAGTCCTGGATCTTTGGTGGGCAGGAGGTCATAATTCTGTAGGAGAAGATGATTAATGCTTTGATTAGAGATTTTTAAAAGTTGTGACTGGAGAAACTTGATGATACAAGGGAGAAAGGAGCACAGGCTGAAAATGAAAATGACAGGTGTGATGATAGGCAAAAGCCAGGTGAATAGGGAGTTTTGTAGTAGGCTGCCGACTTGGGAAGACTTTGTCCTTTGGAGCTGTGAGGAGAGGTGTTGTAATTTATTAAAGTTTTGTTCGATGACTCCTGACTCATTAATATAATAACAGCACTCCTCTTGGAGGAAAAGACAAGTGCCTCCTTTTCCAGCTGTTAGGAGATCTAGAGCCTGATGATTTTGGAGGGCTACTTGTGCTATGCTCGTTATTTGTCTTTGTAATGGTTGGAGAGAATCAGAGGTGGTGTCTAAAGCTAGTTGGATTTTGTTTTGTAAGTCTTCCATGGCCCATAGTGAGTAGCTGAGAGCCCCTCCTGATAGACCTATGGAGGTGACTGCAGAAACTAGGGACAATCCTACCATGACTGGAGGGAAGACAGCCCTCTTGCATCAGTGTTTGGGAGTTAAGAGGGCCTGGAGGTCGGCAGTGG
>NW_007257419.1:23424-24767 GCF_000164805.1 Carlito syrichta | reverse complement strand
ATGGCCTCTCTGGTGGAAGACAGGTTGAGGGTACTATTACTGTGGGGCGAGGCAGGAAGCGGAATGGCATCCAGCAACGGTTGTTGTAATGAGGCACAAAGAAAACACTGTGAAGAAGGAAGAGAAGGGAAGGATTGGTTTAAGAAGCAGAGGGTGTGGCCTATTATGGTAAACCATGAAGGGAAATGTTGGGAGGGTTGTAAGGAGAGGTGGTCTTCTGAGGAAGGGGGCAATGTGTCTACTGCTGCCAGGAGCTGTTGTTCTTGGGCTTTTATGTGCTCCACCACTGATACCGTGACAGAAGGGGTAAAGGAGCAAGAGATGGATAGGCACCCAGTGGGACGGATGTACCATTCCTTTGAGTAGACAGCTACGTATGTGAGGTCTTTCCAGAGGTTAGAGGTCGGGTTATGGATGTCAAAAGAGAAGTGGGAGAAGCGACCTCCACGCCCCGGAGTTCCTATGTAGTGGCAGACAAGGAAGCTTGCCCCCCCCATTTTGCTCTGCTGATGGATCCGTCAGCATAGTGAATTCTGCATGACCAATAGGAACAGCCACCATATTGATCAGGCCACCATTTATAGTAGTCCTGGGCTTGGTCTTCTAGTAAGCATAGAAAGGGGTGATTAGCGTCTTGCAAGCTTACTGAGGGCTTTAAGTTGAGGGAAATAGGTTTTGAACAATTGTTTATGGGGCATGTTTTTGTGTCTAAGTCCTTGACTGTTTCTATCCCGCTGACTGTGTAAAGTTCACAGATGGTGAACTGATAATGGAGGACGGTAGTGGGCTTGGTTTGAAAAACGACGGCAAGGAGGAAGGCAATGATCATGTTGGGTCTTATTGATAGTAAGCAGAGGAGGGGATTGAGCAACCCGCGCCAAGGAGCAGTATTATGTGCAGCAATGTGAAAGTAGGAGGAAAAGAAGGAGTAGGAAGAAAGGCAGTACTATTAGTAAGGGAAGAACGAAATCGACCACCATTTGGGGGAGGGTAGTTGTTGAGTGCAGTCAGCAACCTTCGCGTCTTGTGATTATGTGGGATTTTCCTGGATGACGGGCAGGGAGGGGGAGCGAGCAACATGGGATACTCGAAGTTTGAGAGGCTGGCCTGGAATTGTGGAGCAAGAATAGGTGAGTGGTTCTGTGGAGGAAGGGGTAGAGGGAGGCAGTTTAGCTGGTTTGAGGTGAGAAGCATGAATCCAGGGACTGAACTGTCCTTTGGTTATGAGCAGCCTGGCTGCCGTGGGGTGGAGAGGACTATTTGGAAGGGTCCTTGCCATTTCGGTTGTAAGCAAGTTTTGGTTTCTGGGTCTGAGAGGAAAACCCATTGTCCCGGGGTGAGAG
>NW_007257419.1:21332-23071 GCF_000164805.1 Carlito syrichta | reverse complement strand
AAGAGAGCTAGGGGAAGGAGGGAGACCCAGTCCTGATGGAGTTCGAGAGAGAGTTTGGTGAGGATATCTTTTAGTGTGCGGTTAGTTTGTTCAACCTTTCCTGATGATTGTGGGTTATAGGGAATGTGAAATTCCATTTGATGTTGAGGGCTGTTGTTAAAAAATGAACGGCTTGTGAGGTGAATTCAGGCCTGTTATCTGACTGAATGGAGAAGGGGACCCCGAACCGAGGGATGATGTGGTTGGCTAAAATAGATCCCACTGTAGCAGCCCACTTATTTGAGGTGGGATAGGCCTCGACCCACCTGGAGAAGGTGTCAACCAGGACCAGAAGGGATTTGATGTTATGGACGGGGGGGCATGATGGTGAAGTCCACTTGCCAGTCTGACCCAGGGAGCTCTCCCCTAGCATGGTGAGTGGGGAACATTCCGGGCTTTAAGGGGGTATAGAATTCGTTCAGTGGCAAGTAGAGCATTGAGAGGAAAGGGTGTGTATGAGTTTTCTATGTTCAGGAGTAAGGTGGAAGAAAGTTTTAAGAAATGAAGTGAGAACCGCTGGGTTTGGGTGGAAAATTGAGTGTAGGTAGGGAATGAGATTGGACAACTATGGGACTTCACTTGTATGTTCGGCTGGTGGGGAGGGGGTGTTAATGAGTATGTAGGAAGGGATTTTAGGGCTGCTTGGTGAGCCGCCTTGTCGGCCCATGAGTTCCCTTGGGTGATAAAAGATAAATCGACCTGGTGGGCTTTACAGTGTGAGATGCCTATGGCTGTGGGGAGCAAAGAGGCTTGAAGGAGGTCGGAAATGAGCTTAGCATTTACGATGGCTGACCCTTTGGTGGTTAACAATCCCCATTCTTGCCAGATGGCTGAGTGTGAAATCAAAATGTGAAAGACATATTTGGAGTTGGTGTAAAGTGACAGAGAGTGTCCTGCTGCCAGTTGGAATGCTCAAGTGACTGCTGTGAGCTCTGCTTGTTGGTTAGTGGTGTTGGGCAGGAGGGGATTAGCCTCGATGATGTCAGTGGCAGAGGTGATGGTGTATCCTGCCACCCGAGACCCCTGATGTATATATGAGCTTCCATCTGTGAACCAAACATAGGAGGGTGCAGATAAAGGTCCTTCCTGAATGTGTACTGGACAGGGGAGTAGGGACTCGAGGACCTCGATGCACTCATGTATTGGGGTGTCGACAGGAGAGGAAGAGAGTAATGTGGCTGGGTGAAGGGGTGCACAAGTTTGGAAGGAGACAGGGGGGTCTTGGACAAAGAAAACCAGAAGGGATAGGACCCGACTGGGAGGGAATGTTTTGAGGCCCTTATATCCTAGGAGGTAATGTAGATGGTGGGGGGAAGTAGCGGTGATAGGTGCTCCAAATGTGAGATTTTTGGATTTGTACACAAGCAAGTGTGTGGCCGATAGGGCCCGCAGGCATGGGGCCCATCCCTGAACCATGTGGTCAAGCTGTTTTGAGAGATAGGCTACAGGAGCAAATGTTTGTCCACTGAATTGGCCTAGAACTCCTAGGGCCATGCCCTTGTTTTTGTGGATGTATAAGGTGAAAGGTCGGTGAACATTGGGTAGTCGTAGGGCAGGGGCCTGGAGGAGAGCCTGTTGGAGGGTGGTGAAAGGGTGCCTAATGGCTGAGAGGGGGAGTAATGGTTCCTTAGGGTCACCTTTAGCCAGGTCATAGAGTGGCTTGGCCAGAAGGGTGAAATTGGGGATCCAGGCTCAGAAGT
>NW_007257419.1:3493-21065 GCF_000164805.1 Carlito syrichta | reverse complement strand
TGCATAAGAGAAGGTCATCTACATACTGGATGAGAGCAGATTTGGGGAGTGACAGGAGTTTAATTTCGGCCACTAGAGCCTGGCCAAACAGATGGGGACTGTCCCGAAATCCCTGTGGGAGGACTGTCCATGTAAGCTGTTGTGAGTGACGGGAAGTAGAGTCAGTCCATGTAAACGCGAAAATGTCCTGGGAGTCAGCTGCCAAGGGAATGGTAAAGAATGCATCTTTGAGGTCTATGACTGAAAAGTGAGTTGCCGTTGGAGGAATGGTAGACAGGATGGTATAAGGGTTGGGAACCAGTGGGTGAATGGGGAGAATGGCTGCATTTATTAGTTGAAGGTCTTGGACTAGCCGGTAGGTTCTATCAGGCTTTTTTACGGCCAAGATGGGAGTATTGTATGGTGAGTTGGTGGGCCTTAACTATCCCTTGCATAGTAGGGTGTTTATGACAGGCTGCAGACCTAGCAGACTGGCCCTGGGGAGAGGGTATTGTGGCTGACTGAGGTGAGTGAACGGGTCCTTTAACTGGATGTGAACAGGCGGGCACTGGGCTAATGAAGGGGTGTGGATGTCCCAGACTAGTGGGTTAACCACCAAGGCGAGTGGGGGAGGGAGTGAAGCAGGTTGTGGGGAGGGAGGCCAGGGACTAGAAGCCAAAAGGAGAAGTAGGGAAGTTGTCGATAGTGGGTTGATGAGGGCAGCGCTGGAGTTGAAAGTGATGGATGCCTGAAATTTGGCCAGGATGTCCCTACCCATAAGGGGTATAGGGCACTGAGGTATGACCAGGAAGGAGTGGGTAAATGGGACACCAGCAAATATGCACATTAGCATAGGAGTTGTGCATGGGATGAAAGTTTGGCCCCCTACCCTGACTACAGGGGACCGGGACAGTGAGGTTGGTCCCCAGAACTCCTGCAGGACAGAAAGGGTGGCTCCAGTGTCTAGCAGGAAGAGGGTGGGATGTTCGTCAACCATAATTTTGACCCTAGGCTCCCAAGCATTTGAGATATGCATCGGGTGGGGAGACCCAGGGCCCCATCTTTCCAAAGCAGCCATGCTCAGTAGGTCCAGGGTGGAGTTGGGGGCACCCTGCTCCTCTCTGGGGGCTAGGGCAGTCCACCGCTCAATGTCCTGGAAGATTGCATTTGGGGCAAGGTTTCGATGGAGGTTTAGGGTTAGGGCAAGCTCGTGCCCAGTGTTCCTCCTTGCCGCATTTCAAACAGGGCCCTGGAGGGTCACATTTGTTCTGGATGCCTCCTCTACCACTGCGAGGGCCGGTGTCTGTCCCGCGGAGCATTTGGTATTTTTGCCACTTAGCTTTTTCGTCCCGGTTGTGGTATATCTTGAAGGCGGCAGCCAAAACCTCATTTTGAGGTGTAAGAGGCCCTTGGTCTAGCTTGTTAAATTTAGCTTTAATGTCAGGGTAGCTTTGGGAGAAAAAATAAGTCATAAGAAGTTGACGGCCATCTGGGGTTTCTGGGTCCAAATTAGTAAATTGTTGGAGGGCCTTGGTTAGGCAATCAAGGAAGGAGGAAGGGTTTTTGTTTTTGACTTGGACCACTTCGTGGAGTTTTTCAAAATTAAAGCCTACTTTTGCGCTGCCCACCTTAACCCAGAAATGAGACAGGTGGAGAACTGATCTCTGGCACCGAGGCCGTTGGGGGAGTTATAGTCCCAGCCAGGGTCCTGGTCCGGGACTGCCACTGCCCTGAGGGGGTGTGCTGGGGAGGTTCAATGAACCTCATCTGCATATGTTCTAGCCTGTTCCCACACTCTTCTGCACTCTTCGGGGAGTAGGGTATTGAAGAGAACCATGTAGATGTCGTGAAAGGTGAGACTATAAGCTTGGAGGAGGTATTGGAATTTCTTGATATAGGTGGTTGGGTTAGTTGTAAAGGACCCAAGGCATTTTTTCATGTGGGTTAGGTCCAAGATAGAGAATGGGACATGAGCTCGGAAAATGCCTTCTGCTCCTGCCACTTCGTGAAGAGGAGCGAGAGTGGCTGGGGCTGTTTTGTAGCAGGTAACAGGAGGACTGCATGGGGTGGCAGGAACTGGAGGAAGGGGTGGGTAAAGATTAGGGATGGCGGGGGCAGATGCTGGAGGAGGCTGTGAGGGCGGGTGGGGTTGTCGATAGGGAGGAGGTTCATCTACTGGGTCAAAGTCAGAGACTGAAGAGGGAGGTGGGTTAGAGACTGAAGAGGAGGGTGGTGGCATTGGTGGGAGAGAGAGGCCCTTTGTGGCCATGAGGAGGTGAATCAGTTTACATCAGAGGCAGAGACGAGGGGGTTCCTGGAGTAAAGAGAAAGACTGGACATAGGGAATCTCTGCCCACTTTTTTGAATGCTCGCAGAAGTTATAGAGGTCCCGTATAATGTCGGGGTTTAGGGACCCATAAGGGAGCCACTTATTTTGGTTGTCTAAGTGATAGGTAGGCCAATCTTGGGTACTGAAGCAGATTAAACACTTGGGTTTAATGTCGGGAGTGAGAGAGAGAGTGGAGAGGTTGTCTAAGAGGCATTTGAGGGGAGAGTCAGCCGGCAGGGATGACGAGTTTCCCATTTTAACAGCTGGGGCTGAGCAGCGCATCCCCTGCACAGCCAGCTGTTAGGATATGAGGAAGTTGCAATAAAGCCTGTCATCACAGAACGTTATTACAACCCGCGATTCTCCTGGAGAACTGAAGAGGTTGAGGGCAACCTGGTACCAGGATTTTTTGACGAAGAGGATGCCCAAAACCAGATGGTGGGAGGGAGCAGACTCGAAATACCTGACGGCCGAGGGAGAGGAAAACCAGTAGGGATCTGCTGTGGCCTTAAAAACCTAGGCGGGGTGTGGTCCTCTCCTTGCCTGGGGCTGAAAGGGCTGCCAGACGATCAAGGGTCAGTTCCCTCCGGTTATCCCGGGCAAGGTTTTAGGTTTTCCAGTTAGGGGGCACTTACCAATCGGAGAGCCGGTGATGGATGCAGCGCTGGTGTTCAAGAAAGTGGGCGAAGGCCTTAAGGGGTGAGTCCCGCTGGCGCTGGAATGGGGTCTCACCTGAGGGCGAGAGGAAACGATCCGAGTCACGGCACCAATGAAAGACGGTGGCGCACAGTGAGACTCAACACCTGTTAAGGCCAAGAGATTTAATGGGTCGAAGGCGGTGGCTACAGGACCTGAGGGTCAGGCTGTAGCGTTGAAGCAAGGAAGCTCCAGCCTTTATGGGGGCTTAGGGCGACCTGTCAGTCGATTACAGTTGGCTGGCAGAGCTCCATCCAGGTTGGTGGGTTTTTCGTGGGCGTGGGAAAGGGTGCAGAGGGAGAACAAAGGAAGGCACCAAGGAAGAACAAAGGAAGGCACCGTTTCAATTGCCATTTAGTTTGCCATGTCGCTGTTTCTAGGAAAGGGAGGGGATGTGGCTTTACTTGTGGCTTGGCGGTGGCCCTTCAGGCTGGGGTGGAGGAGGGAGTTGGGAGTTCCCTCCTCTGGAGCTGAGAGCCTCTGATCAGCACCTCCTTAAGATATACTGTTCCCTTACACAAGCATGGGGTCACGCGCTGCGTGCCTCAGCCAGGGTGGGCCCAGAGCTCCAGAGTTCCAAAGCTCCAAAGGGCTGGTGGTGGGCTGTGAGAGTGGCCCTGGGCCCCTCACAGGGTACTTCAGCCAGAAATGGGACTGGTATCTCTGAGGGGGGGCGCCCAGAGCCTCCCTGGGTGACCGACGGCGTGGTGCTGGGCGAGACGATGTAGCCAGGGAGGGAGCTGAGACCCAGGACTCCCGCACGGGCGGGAGTCACCTACAGTGGAGCAGCAGCAGTCGGGGGCCGCAATATCTGGCCCTGCATGGAACCAAAGGTCCCCGGGTCTCGGACCAGTGCAACTGGTGGTGGGCAGGGGAGTGGGGGAAGAAAAGTAAGAATCTTTTTTGGAACTCATGTTCGGAAAATCTCGCAAATCTACCTATGCCGTCGCCATCTTCCCTTTTAATCTTGTCATATATTCTTTTAACACTGCACCATAGAGCTGATCTCTGATGCAAACCCTCCGGTCAGGGTAGCCTCATGGCTGATCAGCAGGTGCCCGATCTTGGTCACCGCTTGTAGTTCCCACTACTTGGAAGGCTGAGATGAAAGGATCACCTGAGCCCAGCAGGTCGAGGCTGTGGTGGCTGGGAGCGTGCCACTGTACTCCAGCCTGGAAAACACAGTGAGACTAGAATCATGAATCTCAATGCTGCACACAAAAAACGCCGGCCTCCATGAGGGTTCCTCTCCAGCCAATGCCAATCCCCAGTACTCAGTTCCCTGTTCGCCCGCCACTCTGTGGGGGTCCAGCCTCTGCTGATCAGGGGCTGATCAGGGGGAGGGAATGAGAAAAGAAAGAGATAGAGAACAGTGGGATTGGGAGGACTCCCTCTCAGATAGCAAGGAGCAAGAGAGAGCCCTTCTATGTTTTTTATTAAAAATATTGTAAAATTATCATCAATATAAAGAGATAATTAAAGAGTATACAAAGCTGAAGGAAAATTTTTTAAAGAGGTGAGCCATCCTATTAATTAATAAAAATAGTGTCGATTTTTCTGGATTTTTATTTGTTATATTTTAATTTTTAACAGATTTTCATGATAAGTAAATAATCACTGATATCTAATCATATATTTATACTTTTTCTTTTTCTTAAAGAAGGCCCCTTCAGTTGAATAAGGTTCAGGTCCCATTAGATCTGGATTGTCCTCTGCTCTCTCTGAGGGGTGTCTGCCTTCCCTGCTGGCCAGCTGGTAGGACAGCTGTCCTGCCCCTGCCTGAATATATCAGCTGTGACTCAACATCATCATTCTGAGAGCTCATTCCCTAGAGGCCTGCCTTCTGACCTGGAGCTACTGCCACTACATCCACTGCCACTGCTGCCACCAGACCAGGGAAGAAGGGAGGAGACCTGACACCTTCACATGCCCCAGTGATGGATACTGTCACTGCTGTTGTGGGACAGAGGAATGAGGGTACACCCCACAGTTGCCTGCCTCCACTGCTTGTGCTGAAAGGAGCCAACCTTCCCTGGTGGCAGGCCCACAGTACATCCACCCTGCCCCCACGTGATCTTTCTTCCAGTGGCTTGGGGACCAGCTTACCCCTCTCTATCATAGTCAACATCTGAACCTTGGGAACCCATGAACTAGTCCTCTGGACAGGTCCTGGTCTAGTCCCTTCAGGACTCATGCAAAAATCCAGGGGGCCATTTAGGGGCTTGGGGATTGGAGGATTGCTTAGTCCAGTCCACCATCACTAGCTCCTGATCACCCCTGAGCTTTGAAGTTGGACTCATCCAACCAGCCAAAACCACAAATACACCTGCACATGCTGAAGGGTGGAGCCCCTCACCCTACTTCACAAAGCAACATCATTCCTGCATTGGGGAATAGGTGAACTGTCAGTTTGGGGCTGGGGGAAGCCACCTCTGTAGAGGAATGCAGGACAGGCATTTTCTGTGACTCTCGGATATATTGTGGTCAGTAGATAAATGGCAGTGACTGAACTGAGAAACACAAGTTCTGGAAGGTGGGTATGATAGGGAAAGAGATTGTGTTTCTGTCTGCCTGGTGTACAGAGCTGGTAAGTCCCCTCTTCCCCTGAGAAGACCTCAATGCATTTCACAAGAAGTTCACCCTACCACCCCCATCAAGTCTAGTGTGTGTATTTATTTCATTGGGGTATTTGTGGGTGAGCTTGGTGGTCCCACTCTGCCCAGCTTTTCACTACCCAGTCCCAGGCTGAATCAGAGCACCAGGCATTCCACAAACCAGTTCATCACCTGGAGCAACAGAAAGCACCTCCCAGTAAACAAAGATCAAGCACATACCTGTCTGCTTCTGCCATAACAGCTTCCTAAAATTTCTGCAATTCTGGTCCACCAGAAGGCAGAGAGCCTGCTACTATGTACAGTACATCACTACTACAACCAAAATTTGATAAAACCACTGCACAAAGGCCATCTATAACCAAGGAATTCATACAGAGCCTTGCTCTCCTGAAAGCATGTAGAATCAAAGCCAAATGACCATACATAACAATTAGTTACCTTCGGAGGGTCGGGGAGGGGGATTCCCATATAAAGTACATTCACCCTTAAAGGATCATATCAGCTTTCTAGCAATGGATCCCAGTAAAAATGAAAATTCTGAAATGACCAGTTATTCAAAATATAGAGAGTAAGGAAGTTCAATGCCATGTATCTTCCAGGAGCTCTCTGAGCTTCTTGTATTGGGATGTCTAAATCTCTAACACGACCAAAGGAGTTTTCCTAATTATTCTCTCAAATAGATTTCCCATACATTTAACTTTTTCTTCTTCTCCCATGGTAATAATTCATAAGTTTGCATGTCTTACATAATCCCATATTTATCAAACTTTATTGATTTTTAAGATTATTATTTTTTCTTTTAAAAAATTTTTCTTTTAAAGATGGGAACAATTCAGGGCTAGGGGATTATTTTTTTATTTCTTTTCTTTTTTCTTTTTTTTGTCTGGATTAATTTGAAAGTACTGTCTTCTAGCTCTGAAATTCTTTCTTCTGCTGGTTCTGACTTATTGTTAAAGTTTTCTACCATATTTTGAATTCCTTCCCATGAATTTTTCATTTCCAGAAGTTCTGTTTGTTTATTTTTAAGTATCTATTTTTTCTTTCATATACTGAATTATTTTTCTAATTTCTTTGTGTTGTTTTTCAACTTTCTCTAAAATTTTATCATTGCTCAACCATGCTTCCATCATTCTCTATGACCGTCCTGCCTGTTGCATGGTGACACTAGCATTCATTTGATTAATGCCATCTTTTGAGTGAACATTATACTTAAAATGTGTATATATTTTTTGGCACCCCCTGTAGTTCTGGAAGTCCTAACTAGAGCAATCAGGTAAGGGAAAGAAATATAAGGCATTCAAATTGAAAAAGAAGAAGCCAAATATTTTTTTCTACTCACTAATGAAATGACTGATCTTATACCTAGAAAACCCTAATTACTCCTCCAAAAGACTCCTATGTTAGATAAATGACTTCAGTATAGTTCAGGATACACAATCAATGTACAAGAAGCAGTAGTATTTTGATAGACCAATAATGTTCAAGATGAGAATCAAATCAATTTAATCTCATTTACAATAGCTACCAAAAAAATTACTTAGAAATACATGTAGCCAAGGAGTTGAAGACCTGTACAAGGAAAATTACAAAACACTGATGAAAGAAATCACAGACAGCCTGTAATCCCATGCCTTTGGGAGGCTGAGGTGAGTGGATTGCCTGAGCCCGCAGGTTCGAGATCCGTCTGGGCAGCGAGACCTCATCTCTACAATGAATCAAAAAATCAGCTGGGTGTGGTAGCGCACGCCTGTAATTCTGGCTACTTGGAAGGCTGAGACGGAAGGATTGCCAAAGCCCAGCAGGCAAGGCTGCGGTGGCCGGAAGTGGCCACTGCACTCCAGTCTGGGTGACCGAGTGAGACTCCAACTCAAAAAAAAAAAAAAGAAATCACAGAGAACACAAACAAATGAAAAGATATTCCATGCTCATGGATTGGAGGAATTCATATATTTTAATGACCACAGTGCCCAAAGTAATCTATAGATTGCAAATCAATGCAATTTCTATCAAATTGACTATGTTAATCTTCACAGAATTAGAAAAAAATCTTTAAATTTCTATGGAGCCAAAAATGAGCTTGAATAGCCAAAGCAATCCTAAGCAAAAAATATATAGCTGAAAGTATCACATTATCTGACTTCAAATTATGCTACAAGTCTATAGCAACCCAAACAGCATGGCCCTGCTATAACAATAGACATAGACCAGTGGAACAGATTAAAGTACTCAGAAATAAAGCCACATACCTACAACCTACTGATATTTGACAAAGTTGATAAAAATATCCACTGGCAAAATGACACCCTATTCAATAAATGGTTCTGGGAAAACTGGAGAGCCATATGTAGAAGAATGAAACTAGATCCCTATCTCTCACCATATCAAAAATTAACTTAAGGTAGATTAAAGACAATGTAAGACTTGATAGTATAAAAATCTTAGATGGATACTTAGGAAAAAAAATCTTCTGACATTGGTAGAGGCAAGTAATTTTTGACTAAAACTTCAAATGCACAGGCAACAAAAACTAAGAGACAAACAGGACTTAAACTAAAAATTTCTGTACAGAAAAACAAATAATAAACAGATTAAACAGACAATGTACAGAATGGGAGAAAATATTTGCAAACAATGCATCCAACAAAGGGCTAACATCCTGAAGCTACAAGGAACTCAAACAACTCAACAAGAAAAAAATATAACCCCATTAGAAAGTGGGCTAAGACATAAACAGACATTTGTCAAAGGAAGACATATAAGTGGCCAACAAGCATATGAGAAAATGCCCAACATCACTAATCAGAGAAATGCAAATTAAGATCACAGTGAGATACCATCTTACACCAGCCAGAATGGCCATTATTAAAAAGTCAAATAACAGATGTTGGCAAGGATATGGAGAAAGAGAGTGTTTATACACTGTTAGTAGGAATGTAAATTAGTGGGACACAGTATGGAGATACTCAAAAAACTAAAAATAGAAGTGCAACTATTATATATGTACCCAGTAGAAGATAAATCATTATTCCAAAAAGACATCTGCACTCATGTGTTTATTGCAGCACTATTCAGAACAACAAAAATGTAAAATCAATCTAACTACATTGATGGCTGACTGGATAAAAAAAAGTTGTTATATATACACCTATATACTATGGAATACTACTTAGCCATAAAAAAAAACAAAATCATGTTTTTACAATAACTTAGATGAGACTGAAGGCTATTATCCTAAGAATGTAGAAGAATGAAACTAGATCCCTATCTCTCACCATATCAAAAATTAACTAAATCTTTAATCATTAGCAGCTGGGTGTGGTAGCGCACGCCTGTAATATATACACATTCTAAATGCAGGCAGGCCCGGATGGGTGGCTCATGCCTGTAATTCCAGCAATTTGGAAGACTGAGTCAGGAGGATAACTTGAATTCAGGAGTTCAATACCATCCTGAGCAACATAGCACAATCTCATCTGTCTCTAGAAGGAAAAAAAAAAAAAAGTAGGCAGAAAAAAGTAAAAAATAAGCCGGGCTCGGTGGCTCAGCCTGGGCAGCGAGACCTCATCTCTACAATAAATCAAAAAATCAGCTGGGCGTGGTAGCGCATGCCTGTAATTCCGGCTACTCAGAAGGCTGAGGCGGAAGGATCGCCGGAGCCCAGCAGGTCGAGGCTGCGGTGGCTGGGAGCGGCCACTGCACTCCAATCTGGGCGACCGAGTGAACCAGAAAGCAAACATCCATATGTTCTCACTTAAAACTGAGAGTGAAGCAATAGGTACACATGATCTTACAGAGTGGAATAATAGACACGGGACACTCCAAAAGGTGGGAGGGTGGGAGAAGGATGAGGGTTGAAATACTACTCATTGGGTACACTGTATACAGTTCAGGTTGGTGGTGTTTACACTAAAAGCCCAAACTTCACCACTATGCAATATAGCCATCTAACACACCTGCACTTGTACCTCTAAATCTATAAAAATAACAAATTAAAATAAAACACTTGTAAGAAAAAGACCTGAAATGACCCCTGTCCACAGGCTGAGTCTTTCTACGTGTATCCCTTGCCTCCATTGATTCCCCTTTATAGAAAAAAGTGCTGAGAACCTCTATAAGTTTCTCACTATGAAAATCTGAAAAAATGGCTCACTTTTGCTCTTTTATATTCTCCAATTTCCCCTCCCCCATTTTTATTTCTTTCCATTCTTTTGCTTTACCCCTTTTCTTTCTGCTGGTTATTTTCTTTCTCTGCTGTCTATGTCTCATGCTAAGGCTTCCCAACCAGTGGTTCAGAAACTTCAAGTGGTAAAGTCTTATTTTTCAGTATATCTCTCCAAAGAATTCTACAAATATTTGACATTTGCTGGGCACTCCCTTCTCCATTTTGCAGATTTTTTTTTTCTGTAATTATCTGGCAGATACTTTTCCCTCTGTTACCCCTCCATCTTTTTGCAAACTGAATCATGTTTTATAGGCAGGGAGCAGGCAACAGTAGGCTCTAGGAAGACAGGTACATGTCCTTAGGGGTGAGTGGTTTGATCCAATCCAAGCAATCCCAATCCTCTCATTGGTGGTTGCTCTGGGTGTGAGCATGTGACCCAGGGCTGGCTAGTAAAACTAAGGCAGAATCTGCAGGAGGAACTTCTAGAAAATATTTTATTTTATAATAAGAGAAGAACACTGTAGGAGTAAGAGTTGTTTTTGCCACCCCATATCTTATTGCCTCTATGGAATGCTGTTATTTATGGGTATGTTGCTTGAAGTTTCAGCAAATGTCTCGATATTTGGAGCTCAAGATTTTAACCTGCTTGATCTGAGGGCCTAACTTTTATACACCTTTACCTAGTTCTTTTTCTTTTAGATTATTATTTTTTCAAATAAGTGTTCCATCATTGTACCTGACTGATAAACAAGCAAACCTAAATTTATATTTCTAAAAGATATCTATGCTGTTGGTTACTAGAGATGTGTTGTAATGCAGTGAGTTTTATCTCAGCACTAGTGGAGAAGTTAGTAGATTCAAAGCATGCAGGCCCGGATGGGTGGCTCATGCCTGTAATTCCAGCAATTTGGAAGACTGAGTCAGGAGGATAACTTGAATTCAGGAGTTCAATACCATCCTGAGCAACATAGCACAATCTCATCTGTCTCTAGAAGGAAAAAAAAAAAAAAGTAGGCAGAAAAAAGTAAAAAATAAGCCGGGCTCGGTGGCTCAGCCTGGGCAGCGAGACCTCATCTCTACAATAAATCAAAAAATCAGCTGGGCATGGTAGCGCATGCCTGTAATTCCGGCTACTCAGAAGGCTGAGGCGGAAAGATCGCCAGAGCCCAGCAGGTCGAGGCTGCGGTGGCTGGGAGCGGCCACTGCACTCCAATCTGGGCGACCGAGTGAGACTCCAACTCAAAAAAAAAAAATTTTAAAAAGTAAAAAATAAAAAATCCCACAGAGATAGAGCACTTAGAAGACTCTGCATTTTAACTTTACAGTAGCAAGTTTCTTAAATAATGACCACTTGAACTCTGAATTTTCCTTGATAATGTTGCCTATCTTTTAAAAAATGTCCACAAAAATGACTTCATGCAGCCAGCTAGAATCGCGTAACAGCTGATATGGCTTAATGTTTGAGAGCCCCATTTCATCTCTTATTAACCTCTCAAGAATGAATAAAATTTTATCAATCATGTTAGAGAATGTCAGGAGTTTAGATCAACGTTTTGGATGGTGATGATTGCCCTAGTGGCTTCTAATTGGGTATACAGCAACCACAATTTACAATGTTTCTTTGTTTGTTTGTTTGTTTATTTATTTATTTATTTTGAGTTGGTGTCTCACTCTGTCACCCAGACTGGAGTGCAGTGGCCGCTCTTGGCCACCGCAGCCTCGCCTGCTGGGCTCTGGTGATCCTTCCGCCTCGGCTTTCCGAGTAGCCGGAATCACAGGCATGCGCTACCATGCCCGGCTGATTTTTTGATTTATTGGAGAGATGAGGTCTCGCTGCCCACGCGGGTCTTGAACCCGCGGGCTTAGGCAATCCACTCACCTCAGCCTCCCAACGGCGCGGGATTACAGGTTGAGCCACCGAGCCCGGCTTACACCGTTTATTTTTGCTCTCAGAAGGTTTTTAGAAACGAGGAAGGAAAAAGAGTCAAACCAAACCAAAATAAACCAAGATAAGAGTGTTCACAAAAATTTTAACCTAGGCATGGAGATCTAAAATGTATTAAACTAGGCTTACAGAATAGAATGAAAGTAAATTTACCAGAAGACATGCCTCACAGGCAGAATATAAGTTCTAAAGAAACCAAAAGTATTCAATCCTCTTATCTTTATGCAGAAAGTTCTTATTAAAAAAAATTCATTTATGATCCCAGAAGGCATGCATGGTCATTTTTTAAGGCAGCATTATATTTTAAAAGCCTCTGCCAAAAGAAGGAAGGCTCAGTCTAAGGGAAGACTGACCGGGGCAGAAAACGTCAACCACAGAACCAGAGACCTCAAAGGGCTGAAGTGAGTACTGCACAGTGATTCCAAGAATCACTGATTCCTTCCAACAGTGATCTTTTTCAGGTCACATTTCTGATACCATGTATGTCAACCTAAGTTACAAGTCAAGAGAGGCTCTCTAAAGGAACAGAGATTAATTTGGGAATTGAGCATTGCAACTGGAATGTGCATGTCATAGTAAACTATGTGTTTATTCAGGGAGGTATAAGAAGACAAAAAATTTTAAAGAAAAAAAATGAGAAGGATAATTGTTTTGAAATAATTGTCCTTAGTTAGCTACAAGGAAAATAACAATGGTGACATCAGTTTGATATTGGACAGGCAGTCGCTGGGCAAATGTCTTTGCAAAAATATGTGTGTGTGTGTGTGTGTGTGTGTGTGTGTGTGTGTAAGGTTGTAGTGTTGTGATTCTTGCAGAGACTTTTTGGGATACAAGAATAAAAATCCTTTATTCATGGCCTTCCTGGATCTATTTGTCAAGGTTTTCTTAATGTTAGTGACTTCATTTTGTTTCTGACAACCTTTATACATATTAGTAAACAGTAAAAATAAAGATACTAGATTTTTTAGAAAACAAATAAAATTTTTTATTCAAATAAGTTTTCAAGTGTGTAGCAGTTTGATTTGCTATTAAAAATGACAATTTGCACATTACTTGTTCAAAGACCAAATGGGTGGTGTGTGAAATAAACTATGCACACTACACCAAGAATTATCAAGGTATGGAGATGTGTATATGCTTTTAAGGTTACAAGTTATAAAAGCAATATTATTATCATGAATAGTACAGCAGTAAAATAGAGTCTAATTTAGCTAAACATGCTTTGAGTGAATATTATAAAATAAATAAGTTGTATAGTTTGAAGAGAACAAACTGACAAGAATCTTGATATAGTAACTCTAAGCCACACACCACATTGATTAAGATAGTTTTAGGCTGGACGTGGTGGCTCATGCCTGTAATCACACCACTTTGGGAGCTGGAAGCAAGAGGATTGCTTGAGCCCATGAGTTCAAGATCAGCCTGGGCAACATGTTGAGATCTTGTCTCTACAATAAATCAAAAAATTATCTGGGCATGGTGGCACATGCTTGTAGTTCCAACTACTTGGAAGGCTGAGACAGAAGGATTGCCTGAGTTCAGCAGGTTGAGGCTGTGGTGGCCAAGAGTGTAGCACTGCACTCCAGCCTGGGTGACACAGTGAGATTCAGACTCAAAAAAAAAAGTTTTAAATGCAAGAAATAGTCACTCCAACTGACTTTAAAAATAAGGAAATTAGTGATCTCATGTAACAGGAATTCTGGAGGTAAGGCAGGATTCAGGTAAGGTTGGTGGAGTCAGAGTTCAACCATATCATAATAGAACATGGTTTTTTCATCTGTCTGTGCTGCCATCCACGGTATCATATTCATCCTAAGGCTGTTTCTCTCATGGTGTTGTTATGGCTGCCAGCTAAACTAAACTTCCTTGTTCATATCCATATTCATATCAGAGAACTCTACCTGAAGCATGGAATGGAAGTCCTTCTCTTATCTTAGGTTGGTAATGTCAACGTATGTGCCTCTGTTTGAAACATAGCAGTTTCCAAGGAAGTGCCATGTGCTTCATTGTTAACTAATGAGAATCCACCCCAGGACTTGTGGGATGAAGCTAGTTTACTGCATGTTGTAGGGAGAAGGGTGAACAGCTGAACAATACTGGAAGTAAAAGGGGGGAAATGGATGCTGAGTAAATAGCAGTAGCACTCACCATAATCATCTGTTTTGTTCTCCAACACATATATACACTTGTCGTCCCATTCATATGAGAGGGGACCCTCCAAAACTAGATATTTATTAAAAATATTTATTAAAAAATTGTGTATTTATTCTTACATATTTAAATTTTAGTGAAAGTACACTCAGTTTGATGCAATACACCTATGGAGACTTTTTTCCACTGATCAAAACAGTTTTTGGACTCATCAATTTTGATGCCATTTGGTGTTTCTGCCATTTTTTTGTTTCGCTTCTTCCATTTCAGCAGAATGCTTCCTTTTGAGGACTTTTGTCATTGGGGAAACAAACAAACAAACACACAAAAGTTGTGCAGAGTGAGATTGGGTGAATAGGGAGGGTGGGGCACAGAGGCCGTGCTGTTTTTGGTCAAAAATTGCTGAACGTTTAGTGTGGTGTGGCCAGGTATGTTGTCATGGTGGAAGAACCAGTTACCTGTTGCCACAATTCCAGATATTTCTTCTGCAAATCATGACACAACCATCTTAAAAATTTCAGATAAAAACTTTGATTGACTGATCCAGAAGGACAAACTCTTGGTGTATTCTAAGAGACCTGCCTTCCAAAAGATAATTCTGGAGTTTCTTGGTCCCTCCTCATACATTTTGACAATCCTTACAGATACATGAAATACTTACACCCCTAGTGTCATCCAGTCCCAGCTCCAGTATCTCCAGGTGATGAGAAGTCTTTCATTTCAAATCTTAATTGTCTGGTGACATAGGGCCAGGGAAGGATCTGAGTTTTTTAGGACATGAAGCTGACACAATTTTGGAGATCCTTTTTTAAAAATACTAAATTATAAGCATGAAATTAGGCACACAAAGGAAGTATTTACTTAGAATGAGAAAACAAATCACAAGAAAATTGTATATTTTTCAAAACTGACAAATACCACAAATATTTTTAAAATCTATAAAAAAGAATCTGTTGTATAATAGGCATTATATAAATTAACTGCCTGATAAATCTCTTTTTCTACATTTTTATCTGTATACTCTTTGATCACCTCTTCATTTGACAATGATTTTATAATTTAAATTGGTATGGAAAGAACAAAGAAACCTATAGTCTTTTTAATTACTGAGAGTTTGGAAAATTTCTTTTAACTTCACAACTTATTTTCTTATTTTTAATACTAAGACTCTGGGCAGTTTTTTATTCAGGTATATATGCTTTGAGATAAACTCCAGAAGAATTTCAGCCCTTTGACCATACAGGACACACATCCAGATTGCAGCTCCTACGGCAGCAGCTTCAACCTGACCTTTAGCACTCTCAGCTTCTCCCCACCCCACCACTCTCAATCTCTCAACCAGAGGTCATGGAATGGCCAGGTAGTGATGAACCCTGGATTGCCTTGGTCTCCAAGCATGAAGCAGAACAGTCTCTCCTTTAGGAATTTCTATTTTGGGTTAAAGATATGCTGCAGGTGCACCCAGAAATGTGGTCCAGCAGAGGCAGGGAATCCTAGGGTAGAGCTGATAGCTCACTGACCACCAAGACTATACTTGGGCATAAATATGAGTAAAAAACCAAGACCGGACAGTAATTCATGCCTCTGAGCTGCTGTATCCTGTTCTCCCACGACCCAAAGAAGAGCACACTGAGCCTTGGATGGAGTTCATGCAAGTAAGGGACCTTGACACCAAGACTTCATGACCTTCACAGTAAGTTTATCTTTTACTATTACTAAAAGGTCATTTTTAAAAATTCTCAAACCAATCAGTATTTAATTATGAAAGAGGAATAGGTTAATATTTCTCTTTAAAAAGGAGAGAAAGTAAACAATACACTGTGGTCTCTGTTACTAGTATATCCTGATACTAGACAAAACTGTTGAGGACCTTCTGCTCAATCAATGAAATTAATCTTGGCTGGACAACCTGACATTTCTTTATTATACTCTCTGGGGCAATGCTTCTGTTTCAATGTCCTCTATGGCCACACTGGAGCTGCAATCTGGACGTGTGTCCTGCATGATCAAAGGACTGAAATTCTCCTGAAGTTTATCTCAAAGCATTTATACCTGAGTAAGAAACTGCCCAGAGAGTCAGGAAATGTAGTATTAAAAATTTAAGAGGGTGTGCTGGAAGATGGTATGTGCACTTTATAGGGATGCACAGCCTTAGCAGTTCACTTTCTGTCATTAACAATTTCAAGGTCAAAGGATTTTCTTAGGAATTAGGCATGTGGGCTGTAGTCAGCCAGCCCAGAGCTGTTACTGGCAATAGCCCTCCCTTGTAAATTTAGTGGTTTCCAGTTTATTTGCCTCTAGGCAATTTATTAGGCACTCCATTATCCGAAGTTAGATATCTTCCCTGCCACTGTGCCTTGTTCATTCACATAACCTAACGTTTAACTTCTTCACCTCACATCACTTCAAACCAATGCCCTCATTTGGAAAATCAGCAACAGTAAACCTCTCCTTGGCCCCAAGCCTCATCCCAGTTACAACTTTCCAGTGGACATGATAATACAAGATATCTCTGACCGACACAAAATTTTAGTTTTTTCTGCTATTTAGAGGCCAAAAGCAGAAGCCCCAGAAGAAAATTAGAAACGAAAACAAAAACAAAAGAAACACCTCTTTCCTGCCCACGTTTGCTAATCAAGCAAACCAGACCAGTAAATAAAGGATAGGTTTCTAACTAATTCAAGGTTACTTGGAGATTTTGTTTCCCTTATACAATTCAACCAGTCCTAGCTAACATGTGAACATTAAAATTTAATTCTAAACTAATCAAAAACTTTAAAAAAGAGAAAAAAAGGGGAGTGAAAGAGGTTTTGTGAAATAAAACTGTTATGAAAACTGCCTTAACACAACACAACATTTTAGTCCATAGTCTTTCATAAGATTATCTATCCAGGCAAATGTAAACAGAACAAGTGTCGATAAATAAGCTTTTTATGTAATTTTAAATCTTTTTTTTAGTCAATATTTTGTATTATGATGTTGTGGGGTACAGTTAAGGGTTAGGTATACAAATATGTTTCATTCAGGCACCCTGTTGATAAGAGGTGTTTCCCTGTCCCCAGACAGATATTTGCTACCATTAATCCCATCTCCCTCCCCCCTCCATAGTTTCCCACTACTGTCAGTCATTTTCTTACAGTATTATATTGGATGTTCAAGGTCCATTATATGAGTGAGAATATGTCAGATTTTTGTTTCTGTGAGGAGTCACTCAGTATTATAGACTCTAGTTCCATCCAGGTTGCTGCGAAATTCATGATTTTGTTCTTTTTTATGGCTGTGTAGTATTCCATCTTGTATATGTACCACATTTTTTTAATCCAGTCCTCTTTTGATGGGCAGCGTGGTTGGTTCCAGGTTCTTGCTATTGTGAACAATGCTACAATAAACGTATATGTGCAGGTATCTTTTTTACAGAGTGATTTGAGTTCTTCAGGATATATTCCTAGTAGGGGGATTGTGGGGTCATATGGGAGGTTGATATTTAGAGCTTTTAGGAATCGCCACACTGCTTTCCACAGAGGTTGCACTAGTTTTCCACTCCCACCAACAGTGTAGAAGTGTTCCCTTTTTGCCACACCCTCTCCAGCAGCTGTTATTTTTTGAGTTGTTGATAATTACCATTCTGACTGGAGTTAGGTGGTATCTCAGTGTGGTTTTGATTTGTATCACCCTGATGATTAGAGAGGTTGAAC
>NW_007257419.1:1348-3405 GCF_000164805.1 Carlito syrichta | reverse complement strand
TCCTGTGTTGTTTTTTCTAGGTCTGAGTAAATATGTTGCTGGTAATTTGATGGGTATTGCATTGAATCTGTAGATTGCCTTAGGTAAGATGGACATCTTCACAATGTTGATTCTTCCAGTCCATGAGCATGGGATATTTTTCCACTTGTTTGTGTCATCTTTGATTTCTTTGAGCAGTGTTTTGTAGTTTTCACTGTAAAGGTCTTTCACATCTCTGGTTAGGAAGATGCCAAGTAATTCTTTTTTTGTGGCTATTCTGAATTGTGCTTTTTATTTGGGTTTCTGTTTGTTTATTATTGGTGTAAAGAAATGTGATTGTCTTTTGCACATTTATTTTGTATCCTGAGACTTTGCCAAAGGCCTTTATCAGTGTAAGGAGGTTTTTGACAGATTCTCTTGGGTTTTCAAGGTATACAATCATATCATCTGCAAAGAGAGATAACTTGACTTCCTCTTTTCCTATTTGGATACCCCTGATTGCCTTCTCTTCTCTGATTACTCGAGCCATGACTTCTAATACTATGTTGAACAGAAGGGGTGAGAGTGAGCATCCTTGTCTTGTTCCAGTTTTCAGGGAAAATGGTTCCAATTTTTGTCTGTTTAGGAGTATTCTGGTGGTGGGTTTCTCATCAATGGCTTTTACTATTTTGAGGTATGTTCCCCGTATGCCAAGATGTTCGAGGGTTTTTATCAAGAAGGGGTGCTGAATTTTATCAAAAGCTATTTCTGCATCTAATGATATAATCATGTGGTTTTTGTTTTGACAACTGTCGATGTATTTAATTACATTTATGGTTTTATGAATGTTGAACCAGTCTTGCATCCCAGGAATGAATCCTACTTGGTCATGATGGATGATTTTTGAGATATATTGCTGAATCCGGTTTGCTAGGATCTTGTTGAGAATTTTAGCATCTATGCTCATCAAAGATATTGGCCTGTAGTTCTCTTTCTTTGTTGGATCTTTACCTGGCTTGGGTATCAATGAGATGTTGGCTTTGTAAAATGATTCTGGGAGAGTTCCATTTTTTCAATCGCCTGGAATACCTTCAGTAGGATTGGTATCAGCTTATCCTTAAATGTCTTGTAGAATTCTGCTGGAAATCCATCTGGACCAGGGCTTTATTTTGTAGGTAGTTTTCTTATTATGTAGTCGATTTCCTTGATTGTTATTGGTCTATTTAGGGTCTCAATTTCTTCTTGTTCCAACCTAGGCAGGTTGTGTGATGTCAGAAAGTCCTCCATTTCCTTAAGGTTTTCAAGTTTGTTTCCATACAAGTGTACGTAGTAGTCTCTAATGATCTTTTGTATTTCTTCAGGGTCAGATGTGACTTCATGTTTTATGTTTCTGATTGTGCTTATTTGGGTTTTTTCTCGTTTTTTCTTGGTCAGTCTAGCTAGGGGACCATCGATCTTGTTAATCCTTTTGAAGAACCAGCTTTTTGTTTCATTGATATTTTGTATTATCTTTTTGTCTTCTATGTCCTGTATTTGGGCTTTTATTTTGGTGATCTGGATTCTTCTGCTGAAATTAGGGTTTTTGTGGTGTTGCTTTTCCAGCTTCCTTAGGTGACTTGTTAGGCTGTTAATTTGTGTTCCTTCCATTTTCTTCGTGTGTGTGTGTAAGAATATACATTCCCCTCTTACTACAGCTTTTAAAGTGTCTCAGAGGTTTTGGTAAGATGGTTCTTCATTTTCATTTGTTTCCAGGTATATTTTGATCTCTGTTTTGATTTCATCATTGACCCAGGAGTTGTTTAGCATCATGCTGTTTAGTGTCCTTGTCTTTGTGGGTTTGGGGGGGACCTTGTTGGTGTCAATGTTTATTTTTATTCCACTGTGGTCCAAGAAGGTGCATGGTAGAATTTCAGTCCCTTTAAATTTGCTTATGCTTGATTTAAGTCCAATTATGTGGTCGATCTTAGAATATCTTCCATGTGGTGATGAGTAGAATGTGTATTCTGTGGTCTTTGGATGGATTGTTCTGTAGGTATCAATTAAGTCCATTTGGTCCAGAGTCTCATTGAGGTTCCGGATCTCCTTGCTGATTTTTTGTG
>NW_007257419.1:0-1115 GCF_000164805.1 Carlito syrichta | reverse complement strand
TTGGCACACCTATGTTGGGTGCATATATGTTTAGGATAGATATTTCTTGTTGATGGAGTGAACCTTTTATCATTATGTAGTGGCCCTCTGTATCTTTTTTAATTTTTGATAGCTTAAATGGTATTTTGTCTGAAATTAGGATCACGACTCCTCCATTCTTTTGTGTTCCATTCACCTGAAAATTTGTTTTCCATCCTCTTACTTTGAGTCTGTGTATGTCCTTTCTAGTGAGAAGGGTCTCTTGAAGGCAGTATATTGTTGCCTGGTGATATTTTATCCATTTTGCCATTCTATGTCTTTTCAGTGGTGCATTTAGTCCATGCATATTCAGGCTAATTATTGAAATGTGAGAGTTCGTCCCTATCATAGAGTTCTTATAGAGTTGTTGTTCTTCCACTTTTTTTTTGTCTTTCTTTTGGTTTTGGGGTTGGTTCATGTATATTTTTTTCTTTTCCCTGTACTCTTGTGAATAACATTGTTCTTTTTTCCTTTTCTTCTGTGTTTAGTAGTTTCTTAAGTGTTTCATGTAGAGGTGGTTTGGTGGCAGTATAAGTTCTTAGGGATTGGATATCTGGGAAAGATTTTCATTCTCCCTTGCTGATGAAGCTTAGCTTGGCCAAGTAGGTTATTCTTGGTTGAAATTGTTTATCTTTTAGGACTTTGAAGATAGAGCTCCAAGCTGTCCTAGCCTACAGAGTTTCTGTAGATAAATCTGCTGCTATTCTAATTGGTCTTCCATGGTAGGTGATCTGGCCTTTTTCTCTCGCTGCCTTTAAAATTTTTTCTTTTATGCCTATTTTGTTTAGGCGAATTATTATGTGTCTAGGAGTTGATCTTCTCATTTGTTGTCTTGCAGGGGTTCTCTGAATCTCTTGTGTTTGAATGTTTGCATCACTGATTAGATAAGGGAAGTTTTCTTGAATGTTCTCATGGAAAGTTTGTTCCAGTGTGGTCTCTGTCTCTCTTTCTGCCTCAGGAAGTTCAATTACTCTTAGGTTCGGTTTCTTGAAGTAATCGCTCATCTCTTGAACGTTTTGTTCTGTCTTTTTGAGCTTATTGTCTGTGTTTTTAAGAGTTTGGGTTAGTTCTATATTTTGGTCCTCAAGCTCTGAGAT
>NW_007257418.1:1417-9232 GCF_000164805.1 Carlito syrichta | reverse complement strand
AGTCAGCTAACTAGTCAGCCACCTAGTTGGCTAACCAGTAACGTTAGTTAACCAATCTGCCGAACAGTCGGGCAACTTGTCAGCCGACAAGTTAGCTTACCTAACTAGTTGTTGACAAGTTAGGTCATCAAACTATTCGGCCAAATAATCGGCCGACTAGTTAGGTCAGCATACCAGAAATCCAAATAGTTAAAATAACTGACTAGTGGGCCAACTTATCAGTCAACAATCTAACCCAGCTAACTAGTTTGCAGACTAGTCGACCAACATGTTAAGCCAGTTAACAAGTCAGTCGTGTAGTCAGCCAACATGTTAAAACTGCTAACTATTCTGCCAACTCATCAACCAACAAGTCACCCAGCTAACTCATTAAACAACTAGTTAATTCAGATAGTTAACTCATCTACCAACTAGTCAAAAGAGGTAGCTCACTCATTAACCAACTCTAAGTCAGCTAACTGTCAGCTAGCTAACCAGCTAGATAGCTAAGTCAGCTAGCTAACTCAGCTAGCTCACTAGTTAGCTAACTATTTAAATCAGGTACTTAAGTCTGTTAACTAACTAGTTAGCTAATTAGTTATGTCAGCTAGTTATTCAGTTAGATAAATTGTTAGCTAACTATTTAATTCAAGTAGTTAAGTCAGCTAGCTAACTAGTTAACTCGGTCAGTTGTCAGCTACCTAAGTAGTTAAGTCACTTACCTAATTCAGCTAGTTAAGTCAGCTTTCTAAATAAGTCAACTGGATAAGAATACTAGCTGGCTAGTTAGCTAACAGGTTAAGTCAGCAGTTTGATTCAGGTAGCTAGCTAGCTAACTAACTGTTTCAGTCAGCTTGTTGAGACAGCTAGCTAGCTAGTTAGCAAACGGTTTGAGTCAGCTAGTTGAGTAGGCTAGTTAAGTAGTTAGCTAATACATTAATTCAGATGGATGAGTCAGCTAGCTAGCTAGTTAGCTAATGAGCTAAGTCAGCTTCTTGAGCCACCTAGGAAGCTTGTTAACTAATGAGTTATGTCGGATGACTAAGTCAGCTAGATAGCACGTTACGTAATGAGTACGCTAACTGTTTAGCTAGTTGGTTAAGTCAGCTAGCTAGCTAGGCAGCTAACTATTTAAGTAAGCTTGTTAACTAGGTAGCTAGCTAGTTAGCAAACTGTATCAGTTGGCTAGAGAGGTAGCGACCTAGTTAGCTACTTAAGTTAGCTGTCTAGCTAGTAGCTAGCTAGTTAATTCAACTAACTAAGTCAGTTGGCTTGGCGGATTGCTAGCTAGGTAGCGAGGTAGATAAGTCAGTTGGCTAGCCAACTGGCTAGCTGTTTAATTCAGCTAGTTAAGAGAGCTGGCTAACCCACTGGCAAGGTAGGTAGCTAGCTAGTTAAGTCAGCTAGATATGTCCCTGTCTAGGTAGTGATGTCTTCGAGTTAATTCAGCTGCCTAGCCATCTGGCCAGCTGGTTAAGTCAGCTAGTTTAGTCAGCTGTCTAGCCAGTTGGTTAGGTAGGTTGCTAGCTAGATGTCACCTTGCAAGCCAGGAGGCTAGCTGTTCAAGTCAGCAAGTTAAGTCAACTGGCTAGCCTGCTGGATAGTTAGGTAGGCAGGTAGTTAAGTCAGCTGGCAAGCCAGCTTGCTAGCTTAAGTCAGCTAGGTAAGTCAAATGACTAGCCACCTTGCTAGATAGGCAGCCACCAAGTTATATCAGCTGGCTAGCCAGCTGACTAGCTGGTTAAGTCAGTTAGTTAAGCCAGGTGGATACCAGCTGGCTAGCTAGTTAAGTCATGTCGTTAAGTCAGTTGGCTCTCCAACTGGTTAGTTAGTTAAAAACAAGTTAAAGTAGATGGCTACCCATCAGGCTAGCTTGTTATTTCAGCTAGTTAAGTCAGTTGGTTAGCTAGGAAGCTAGCTATATAAGTCAGTTAGTTATGTCAGCTAGCTAGCTAGTTAAGTCAGGTAGTTAAGTCAGCTGGCTAGTTAGATAGCTAGATAGGTAGCTATCTAGTTAAGCCAGGTTCTTAAGCCAGGTGGCTAGCTAGGTAGCTATCTGTTTCAGTCAGTTAGAGAAGTCAGCTTGCTAGCTAGTTAATTAAGTGAGCTAAGTCAGCTGGCTAGTCAGTTGCTCTCTGGGAGGCTAGCTAGTTAAGTCTGCTGGTTAGCCAGTTACCTAGCTAGTTAATAACCTAGTTAAGTCAGTTCAGTAGCCAGCTGGTTAGGTTGGTAGCTAGGTAGTTAAGTCAACTGGCAAGCCAGTGGACTACATAGGTAGTTAGCTAGTTAACTCAGCTGTCTATGCAGCTGGCTGGCTAGAAAGCTAGGCAGTTAGGTCAGCCTGCTAGCCAGCTGGCCAGCTACTTAAGTCACCTAGTTAAGTCAGCTTGCTAGCCAATTTCCTATCTGGGTAGCTAACTACTTAAGTCAGCTGACTATCCAGCTGGCTAGCTAATTAAGTCACTAGGTAAGTCAGCTCGCTAGCCAGCTTGTTAACTAGGTAGCTAGGTAATTAATTCAGCAGGCAAGCCAACAGTATATGTCAGTAGCTAGCTAGTTAAGTTAGCTGGCTGTTCACCTGTCTATCTAGAGATGTCAGCTAGTTAAGTCAGCTGACTAGCCAGCTGGCTAACTAGTTAGGTCAGTTAATTGAGTTGGCTGGCTAGCAAGCTGGCTAGCTGGATAACTGAGTCAGACAATTCAAGTGGCAATCCAACTGGCTCGCTAGGTAGCTACATAATTAATTACCCTTGCTAGCCAGCTGGCTAGCTGTTTAAATCAGCTAGTTAAGTCAGCTGGCTAGCCACCTGTCTATGTAGGTAACTAGTTAATTAGTCAGCTGGCTAAATGGCTGGCTAACTAGCTAGGTCAGCGAGTTAAGTGAGCTGGCTAGCTGACTGGCTAGCTAGGTGGCTAGCTAGTTAAGCCAGCTGGCTAGCTGGATGGGTATCTAATTAAGTCAGCTAGTTAAGTCAACTGGTTAGACAGCTGACTCGCTAGAAGTCTGGCATGTTAAGAGGGTTGGTTAGCAGGCTGGTCAGTTAGGTGGCCAAATAATTAATCCAACTGAACACCAGGTTCGCTGGTTAGTTAAGTCAGCTTTCTATCCCACTGTCCAGCCAGATGGCTGTCTATTTAAGCCGGCTGCCTGTCAGGTGACCATTCCACCAGCTGGATAACCGACTGCCTAGCCAGCTAGCTAGCCAGCTGCCTAGCCAGCTAGCCAGCCAGGTAGCTAGCTAGTTAAGACAGTGGTCTAATCATCTAGCCAACCTGGTAGCTTGCAACTTTCGTCAGCTGACTGGCCAGAAATATAACCTACTAGTTAGTCAGCTAGTTACGTCAGCTAGGTATCCAGCTAGCTAGATAAGTCAGCTAGCAAGTCAGCTACCTATTCACCTAGCTAGTTAAGTCAGCTAGCTAGTCAGGTTGCTTGTCAAATAGCTAAATAAGTCAGCTAGCTAATCAGCTAGCTAGTCAGCTAGCTAATTAAATCAGCTTGACAGCTAACTAGCCAGTTAGCTAGCTAGTTAAGTCAGCTTGCTAGACAGTTACTCAACTTGTTTGTTAGCTTGTTATGTCAGCTAGATAGTCAGCTAGCTAGTAAGCTAGCTAGTTAAGTCAGGTAGTAAACCAGGTTGTTGCTTGGCTAACTAATCAGCTAGCAACTCAGCTAGATGATCAGCTAACTAGTGGGTTCGCTCATTTTCCATCAGGTCAGCTAAATATTCAGCTCACTCGCCTGCCAACCCATCAGCAAACTAGTCAGCTTGCTCACCAGCAAACAGGTCAACTAGCTTGTCAACTCACTCACAGGCCACCAGGTCAATGAACTATTCAGCTTGCTTGCCAGCCGACTAGTTAAGTCAGCTCACACGTTGGCTCACTCACTGTCCGAATAGTTACAGCAGCTCACGTGTATCCTCACTCGCCAGCTGACTAGTTAAGTTGGCTCATTTGTTGGATCACTAACCGGCAGACTAGTTAAGTCTGACCAGTCCGCTCACTCGCCAACCGACTAAATACAGCTGACCAGTCATCTCACACTCCGGCCAACTAGTTAAGTCAGCTGACCATTTGACTCACATACAGCCCGACTAGTTCAGTCAGTTGAAGAATCAGCTCACTTGCCAGTGAACTAGTAAATTCAGCTGCCCAGTTGGCTCATTCGCCAGTAGACTAGCTAAGTCAGCTAACCTGTCAGCTAACTCAGCTGCTGGCTAGTTTAGTCAGCTTACCATTCACCCTACTAGTCGTCCAACTAGTTAAGTTAGCTAACAAATCGGTGGACTAGTGGTCGAAATTGTCAGTCAATAATTTCAGTCAGCTAACTAATAGACCAACAAGTTAGGTCAGCTAACTAGTCGTCCAACTAATCAAAGGACTAGTTAAGCCAGCAAATTAGTCAGGCAACTAGTTAACCGAGCTAACTAGTGGACAACTCGTCAGCCAACTAGTTAGCACAGCTAAATAGTCAGTCGACTATTCAGCCAAATTTTTATGCCAGCAAAAAATCTGCTGAGTAGTCAGCCAATGTATAAAAACAGCTATCTAGTCGGCCAACTTGTCAGCCAACAAGTTAAGTCAACTAGGTAACTCATTAACCAACTAGTTAATTCAGCTATTTATCTCGTTTACCAACTAGTTAAAACAGTTAGCTGACTCAATCAACTTGTTAAGTCAGCTAGCTATCTCGTTAGCAAACTAGCTATGTCAGTTAGCTAAGTCAGCTAACTAACCCGCTAGTTAGCTAAGTCAGCTAGCAAAATCAGCTACCTCACTTTTTAGCTAACTATTTGTCAGCTACTTAAATCTTCTTCCTCTAGTTAGCTAATTAAGTCAGCTACTTGTACAGCTAGTTAAATAGCTAACTATTTAATTCACATAGTTAAGTTTGCTAGCTAACTAGTTAAGTCTGCCAGTTAAGTCAGCTATCTAAGTCAGTTTTCTAATTTTGTCAGCTGGTTAAGACAGCCAGCAAGCTAGTTAACTAACAGGTTAAGTAAGCAGGTTGAGTTTGGTAGTTAGCTAGTTAACTAACGTATTAAGTCAGCTGGTTGACTCTGCTAGCTAGTAAATTAGGAAGCAGGTTTAGTCAGCTGGTTGAGTAGGCTAGCTAGCTAGTTAGCTAACCAGTTAAGTCAGCTGGGTGGGACATCAAGCTACCTAGCTAGCTAAAGATTTGAGTCAGCTGGTTGTGTCAGCTAGCTAGCTCATTAGCTAATGAATTAAATAAGATAATTAAGCCACCTAGCTGGCATGTTAGATAATGAGTAAGCTAACTAGTTAGCTTAAGTCAGCTGGTTAAGTCAGCTAGCTAGCTAGGCAACAAAATATTTAAGTCAGCTGGCTAGCTAGGTAGCTACCCAGTTAGCTAAATCTTCAAGTCAGCTGGCTAGCTAGTTAAGACAGCTCATTAAGTCAGTTGGCTATCCAACTGCTTAGTTAGTTAAAAAGCTAGTCAAATCAGATGGCTATCCATCTGGCTAGCTGGTTATTTCAGCTAGTTAAATCAGACGGCTAGCTAGGAAGCTAGCTATATAAGTCAGCTTGTTATGTCATCTAGCTAGCTAGTTATGGCAGCTAGTTTAGTCAGGTAGCTAGCTAGATAGCTAGCTAGGTAGCTAGCTAGTTGAGCCAGCTTGTAAAGCAAGCTGGCTACCTAGGTAGCTAGCTGGTTAATTCAGCTAGTTAAATCAGCTTGCTAGCTAGTTAAGTCAGCGAGATTACTCAGCTGGTTAACCAGCTTCCTAGCTGTGTAGTTAGCTTATTTAGTAAACTGTCTAGCCAGTTAGCTAGCTAGTTAAGTAACCTTGTTAAGATAGCTCACCAGCAAGCTGGATAGCTAGATAGTGAGGTAGTTAAATCGGTAGGCAAGACAGCAGGCTACATAGGTAGCTATCTAGTTAAGTGAGCTTGTTATCCAGCTGACTAGCTGGATAGCTAGGCAGTTAAGTCAGCCTGTTAGACAGGTGGCTCCCTGATTAAGTCAACTAGTTATGTCAGATGGCTAGCCAGCTGGCTGGCTAGGTAGTAAGCTAGTTAAGTTAGCTGACTAGTTAGCTGGCAAGCTAGTAAAACCCACTGGATAATTCAGCTGGCTTCCTAGCTGGCTGGCTAGGGAGCTACCTAGTTAAGTCAGCTGGCAATTTAGCAAAAGACCTGGTTAAGTGAGCTGGTTAGCTAGCTAATCAACTTGTTAAGGCAGCTGGCTAGCAAGCTGCCTAGCTGGGTATCTAGCTAGTTAATCAGCTGGCTAGCCAGCTGGTTAGCTATTAGCTAGGTTCTTAAGTCAGCTGTCAAGCCAGGAGGATACATAGGTAGTTACCTATTTAAGTCAGCTGGCTAGACACCTGGCTAGCTAAGGATGTCAGTAAGTTAAGTAAGCTGGCTAGCCAGCTGGCTAACTATTTAAATCAGGTAGTTGAGTCTGCTGCCTATCCAGCTGGCTAGCATGTTAAGTCAGGTAGTTAATTCAAGTGGCTATCCAACTGGCTAGCTAGGTAGCTACATAGTTAACTCAGTTGTCTAGCCAGCTGGCTACCTCTTTAAGTCAGCTAGTTAAGTCAGCTGGCTAACCACTTTGCGAGATAGGTAGTTAGCTAATTACGTCAGCTGGCTAGCTGGCTGGCTAGCTAGTTAAGTCAGCGTGTTAAGTGAATTGGCTAACTGCCTGTCTAGATAGGTGGCTAGCTATTTAAGCCAGCTGTCTAGCTGGATGGCTATCAACTTAAGTACACTAGTTAAGTTAGCTGGTAAGCCAGCTGTCTAGCTAGGTCTCTGGCAAGTTAAGCCGGCTGGTTAGCTGGCTTGTCAGGTAGGAGGACAGCAAGTTCAGCCAGCTGGCTAGTCAACTGATGAAAAGGGTGGCTGGCTATTTAAGCCAGCTGGCTATCCGACTGTCCAGCCAGTCGCCTGACTATTTAAGCCAGCAGGTTAGCCTGCTGGTCCTTCCACTAGCTAGATAGCTGGATGTCTAGCCAGCTGCCCAGTCAGGTAGCCAGCTAGGTAAGCCAGTTGGCTAGCCGTCCAACCAAACCTGTAGCTAGCTAGTTATGTCAGCTGGCTATCCAGCTAGCCAGCCAACTAGCTAGTCAACTAGTAAAGTCAACTAGCTAGCCAGTTAGCTAGTTAAGTCAGGTAGCATGTCAGCTAGCAGTTCAGCTAGCTAGTTAAGTCAGCTAGCTAGTCAGGTTGCTATTCAGCTAGCCAGTTCATTCAGCTAGCTATTCAGCTAGATTGTCAGCTAGATAGTTAAGTCATCTACCCAGATAACTAGCCAGATAGCTAGCTAATCAAGTCAGCTAGTTAGACAGCTAGATAACTTGCTTGCTGGCTAGTTATGTCAGCTAGATACCCAGCTTACTAGTCAGCTAGCTGGTTATGTCAGCTAGCAAATCAGCTAATTACTTAGCTAACTAAACTGCTAGACACTCAACCAGCTGATCAGTTAACTAGTAACCTCAATGTCTTTCCATCAGGTCAGCTAACTAGTCAGCTCACTCGCCTGCCAACCAATCAGCAAATTAGTCAGCTCATTCCCTGCCAACAGGTCAATTACTTGTCAGCTCACTCACAGGACAACACGTCAGCTAACTAGTGGGCTTGCTTGCCATTCGACTTGTTAAGTCAGCTCACTGGTCGAATACCTTGTTGGCTGACTAGTTAAGGCAGCTCTCCCACCGTTTCACTTGATGGCTGACTAGTTAAGAGGGCTCACTTGTCGGCTTAATCGCGGGATGACAGTTATGTCTTCTGACCGGTCGACTCACTAGTCAGCCAACTAAAGTCAGTTGACCAGTTAGCTCACTTGCCAGATGAATAGTTACGTCAGCT
>NW_007257418.1:0-303 GCF_000164805.1 Carlito syrichta | reverse complement strand
TGGTAGCTAGCTAGTTAGCTATGTATTTAAGTCAGCTGGGAAGCTAAATAGCTACCTAGTTAGCTAACTATTTAAGGCAGCTGGAAACTAGGTAGCTAACTGGTTTAGGCAGGTAGTTAAGTCAGCTGGCTAGGCAGCTGGCTTGCTAGTTAGCGAGCTAGTTTAGACAGTTGGTTAGCCAGCAGGATAGCTGGTTAATTCAGTTAGTTAAGAGAACTTGCTAGTCAACTGCAAAGGTAGGTCCCTAACTAGTTAAGTCAGCTAGATGGCTAAATGGCTAGCTAGTGATGTCAGCGAGTTTTC
>NW_007257417.1:3331-4529 GCF_000164805.1 Carlito syrichta | reverse complement strand
GAGTATCCTACAGCCCCACTGCACAGACAGATTCCAAGGCAGTGGGAAGTAGGTTTCAGATTATCCATACACCTGTTGGTAGATACCAGGACCTGCAGATAGATTTTGAATCACAGCTCCCCGCTTAAGTAAATCTCAAAATTGTAGAAAGGACCACCCCTAACCTACAGTGCAACTCCAGAATTGAACAAAGTAAGAGGGCATACATAAAGAAGAATAGGAGATTGAACAAACAGAAGTAAAAGCAACCCCTTTACCCCTGAATAGTAGAATTAAAGAAGACAGTGACATGGAAGGAAGAAAGAAGTAGGAAGGGAAAAAAACGCACAAATTAAGAAAAACCAAAAGAATAAATATAGGTCTCACACAGACACCTGGGAGGTCCGACAGTGAGAAAACAGACTCCAGAACACAAATGAAGAGACCCCAGAATGACTGGTCACATGCAACAAATCCAGACATCAAGACATTAATAGAGAGAATTTAAAAAATTAAGGAGAGACAAGAAGAAAATAGGAAGGAGCTGTTGTCAGAAATAACAGCAATAAAGAATACTGTGATGGAAATAAATAACAAACTTATAAGCATGGAAAGCAGAATTAGACAAGCAGAAGAAAGATTCTCAGAGCTCGAAGACCAAAACAGAACTAACCCAAACTGTCAAAAACATAGAAAAGAAGCTCAAAAAGACAGAACAAAATTTCAAGAGACGAATAACTACTTCAAGAGACTGAACCTAAGAGTAATTGGCTTTCCTGAGGCAGAGAGAGAAACATAGGTCACACTGGAACAAACATTTCGTGAAATCCTTCAAAAAAACTTCCCTCATCTCAGCAGTGATGAAAAAATTCAAACACAAGAGATTTAGAGAACCCCTGCAAGGCAAAAAATGAGAAGACCAACTCCCAGGCACATAATAATTTGCATAAACAAAGTAGGTATAAAAGAAAATATCCTAAAGGCAGCAAGAGAAAAAGTTCAGACTACCTACCAGGGGAGACCAATTAGAATAGCAGCAGATTTATCTACAGAAACCCTCCAGGCTAGGAGAGCTTGAAGCCTATATTCAAAGTTCTAAAACATAAACAATATCAACTGAGAATAACCTACCCAGTCAAGCTAAGCTTCATCAGTGAGGGAGAATTGAAATCTTTCCCCGATATCCAATCCCTAATGACCCACACTGCCACCAGACCAC
>NW_007257417.1:0-2144 GCF_000164805.1 Carlito syrichta | reverse complement strand
GGTGCCCCCAAACCCACAACGACATGGACACTAAACAGCATGATGCTAAACAACTCCTGGGCCAAAGATGAAATCAAAACAGAGATCAAAAGATACCTGGAAACGAAAATGAAGCAACATCTTACCAAAATCTCTGAGACGCCATGAAAGCTATAGTAAGAGGGGAATTTATATCCCTAAAAACACACATGAAGAAAATGGAAGGATCACAAGTTAACAGCCTAACAAGCCACGTAAGGAAGCTTGAAAAACAAGACCGCAAAAATCCTAATTTCAGCAGAAGAATCCAGATCACCAAAATAAAAGCCCAAATCTAGGACATAGAAGACAAAAAGATAATACAAAAAAAAAATCAATGAAACAAAAAGCTGGTTCTTCTAAAGAATAAACAAGATCGATGGTCCCCTAGCTAGACTGACCAAGAAAAAATGAGAAAAAACCCAAATAAGCACAATCAGAAACACAAAAGATGAAGTCACATCTGACCCTGAAGAAATACAAAGGATCATTAGAGACTACTATGTACACTTGTATGGAAACAAACTTGAAAACCTTAAGGAAATGGAGGACTTTCTGTTGTCACACAACCTGCCTAGGTTGAAACAACAAGAACTTGAGACCCTAAATAGACTAATAACAATCAAGGTAATTGACTACGTAACAAGAAAACTACCTACAAAAAAAAAAAAAAGCCCTGGACCAGATGACTTTCCAGCAGAATTTTACAAGACATTTAAAGAGGAGCTGATACTAATCCCACTGAAGGTATTCCAGATGATTGAGAAAGATGAAACTCTCCCCAAATCATTTTACAAAGCTAGCATCACAATGATTCCCAAGCCAAGTAAAGACCCAACAAAGAAAGAAGTACAGGCCAATATCTTTGATGAACATAGATGCTAAAATTCTCAACAAGATCCTAGCAAACCGGATTCAACAATGCATCTCAAAAACCATCCATCATGACCAAGTAGGCTTCATCCCTGGGATGCAAGCCTGGTTCAACATTCGTAAAACCATAAATGTAATTAAATACATGAACAGATGTCAAAGCAAAAACCACATGATTATATCATTAGATGCAAAAAAAACTTTTGATAAAATCCAGCACCCCTTCTTGATAAAAACCCTCGAACATCTAGGCACTCGGGGACCTTACCTCAGAATAGTAAAAGCCATCTACAAGAAACCCACAGCCAGCATTCTCCTAAATGGACAAAAATTGGAACCATTTCCCCTGAAAACTGGAACAAGACAAGGATGCCCACTCTCCCCCTCCTGATCAATATAGTATTGGAAGTCATGGCTAGAGAAATCACAGAAGAGAAGTGGATCAGGGATATCCAAATAGGTAATGAGGAAGTAAGTTATCTCTCTTTGCAGATGACATGATTGTGTACCTTGAAAACCCAAGAGAATCTGTCAAAAACTTCCTTACACTGATAAAGGACTTTGGCAAAGTCTCAGTATATAAAATAAATGTGCAAAACACAATCGCATTTCTTTACACCAATAATAAACAAACAGAAACCCAAATAAAAAGCACAATTCCATTCACACTAGCCAAATAAAAAAATGAAATACCTTGGCATCTTCCTACCCAGAACTTGAAAGACCTTTGCAATGAAAACTGCAAAACACTGCTCAAAGAAATCAAAGATGCAATCTACAGATTTAATGCAATACCCAACAAATTACCAGCAACATTCTTCTCATACCTAGAGAAAACAACACAGGAATTCATATGGAAACAAAAATGACCAAGAATAGCCAGAACAATCCTCAGCAAAATAAAAAAAAAAAAAACAGGAGGTAGCACATTACCAGACTTCAAACTTTACTATAAAGCTACAATAATCAAAATAGCTTGGTCTTGGTACAGGAACAGGCACATAGAACAATGGAATAGAATTGAGATTCCAGAAGCAAAACCTCAATTTCTCAACCAACTCATCTTTGACAAAGCCTCCACCACCTACCACTGGGGAGAGGAGAACCTATTCAGTAAATGGTGCTGGGAAAGCTGACTGACCACATGCAGAAGATTGAAACAGGACCCCTATCTATCCCCTTACACAAAAATTAACTCTAAATGGTTCAGAGACCTAAATGTAAAACCTCAAATCATAAGAACCTTAGAAAAG
>NW_007257416.1:1923-2327 GCF_000164805.1 Carlito syrichta | reverse complement strand
CCTAGCTAGCCAGCTGGCTAGCCAGCTGAATTAACTAACTGACTTAACCAGTTAGCCAACTGGGTAACCAGCTGACTTCACTTGTTAGCTTAGGAATCAGCCAGCTGACTTAACCAGCTGACTTAATTCATTAGGTAATGAGCTAGCCAGTTGACTCAACTAGTTGACTAACGAGAGCCAGCTGACTAAACTGGCTGTGTAAAGATCTAACCAGCTGACTCAACTAGCTGGCTAACGGGCTAGACAGCTGACTCAACTAGCTTCCTAGTGGTCTAGCCAGCTGAATCAAACAGCTGGCTAACCGGATAGCCTGCTGACACAACTAGCTGACTCACTGAGCTAGACAGATGATTAGTCTAGCTGACTCAACTAGCTACTAACGATCTAGCCAGTTGACTTAATGA
>NW_007257416.1:0-608 GCF_000164805.1 Carlito syrichta | reverse complement strand
TGACTCAACTAGCTGACTTAATTAGTTAGACAGCTAGCTAATCAGCTGAATTAACCAGCTCTCTACCTCTCCAGCCAGCTGACTAGCCAGCTGACTTAACTATGTAACTTAATTATCTAGCCAGCTTGCTAGTCAACTGACTTAACTAACTCACTACCTAGCTAGCCAGCTGACTAGCCAGTTGACTTAACCAGCTGAATTAAGTGGCTGGCCTGCTTGCCAGCCAGCTGATTTAACTGGCATGCTGCATAGCTAGCCATCTGGATAGCCAGGTAAATTAACTAGGAGACTTCACTAGCTAGCTAGCTAACTAGACAGTTGCCTGAACTAGCTAACTACCTAGCTAGCCAGCTGACTAGCCAGCTGACTTAACTAGATGACTAGTGTAGTTAAAGAGCTGAGTAGCCTGCTGACTTGGCTGCCTACCTAGCTAACCAGCTGTCTAGACAACTGACTTAACTAACTGATTTAAATAGCTAACCAGCTGGACAGCCAGCTGAGTTAACTAGCTGAAATAACTAGCAAGCCATCTGACTTAACTCAGTAGTTACCTACGTAGCTTGTTGGCTTCCAGCTGACTTAACTACCTAGCTAACTAGCTAAACAGC
>NW_007257415.1:20960-22699 GCF_000164805.1 Carlito syrichta | reverse complement strand
AGACCTTTACAATGAAAACTACAAAACACTGCTCAAAGAAATCAAAGATGACACAAACAAGTGGAAAAACATCCCATGCTCATGGATTGGAAGGATCAACATTGTGAAGATCTCTATCCTACCTAAGGCAATCTATAGATTTAATGCAATACCCAGCAAATTACCAGCAACATTCTTCTCAGACCTAGAAAAAACAACACAGGAATTCATATAGAAACACAAACGGCCAAGAATAGCCAGAACAATCCTCAGCAAAAAAAAAAAAAAAAAACAAAGCAGTTGGTGTCACATTACCAGACTTCAAACTTTACTATAAAGCTACAATAATCAAAATAGCTTGGTATTGGTACAGGAACAGGCATACAGACCAATGGAATAGAATTGAGATTTCTAGAAGCAAAACCTCAATTTCTCAACCAAGTCATCTTCAACAAAGCCTCCACCACCTACCACTGGGGAGAAGAGAACCTATTCAGTAAATGGAGCTGGGAAAATTGGCTGACCACACATGCAACAGATTGAAACAGGACCCCTATCTATCCCCATACACAAAAATTAACTCTAAATGGATTAGATACCTAAATGTAAAACTTCAAACCATAAGAACCTTAGAAGATGAAGGACATACCCTCATGGAAATTGGAACTGGCATCCAATTCCTGAACTAAACCAAAACCCACAGACCATAGGAGAGAAGATAGACAAGTGTTACCTCATTAAACGGACAGGCTTCTGCAAAGCCAAAGAAACCATCAAGACAGCAGGGAGACAGCCCACAGACTGGGAAAAAGTATCTGCCAACTCCAGGTCTGACAAAAACTTAACATCTTGGATCTACAAGAAACTCAAACGTGTTGAAAAGAAAAAAGCAAACAACCCCATTATAAAATGGGCAAAAGATATGAACAGACACTTCTCAATGGAAGACATCCGAGCAGCCAACAGACACATGAATAAATGTTCAACCTCACTAATCATCAGGGAGATGCAAATCAAAACCACACTGAGATACTACCTAGCTCCAGTCAAAATGACAATTATCAATAACTCAAAAGATAACAGTTGCTGGAGAGGTGTGGTGAAAAGGGAACACTTCTACACTGTTGGTGGGAGTGCACACTAGTGCAACCTCTGTTGAAAACAGTATGGCAACTCCTAAAAGCTCTAAATATTTAACTCCCACATGACCCTGGGATCCCCCTACTGGGAATATACCCTGAAGAACTCAAATCACTCTATAAAAAAGATACCTGCACATGTATGTTTATCACAGCATTGTTCACAATAGCAAGATCCTGGAAGCAACCATGCTGCCCATCAAAAGAGGACTGGATTAAAAAAATGTGGTACATATACACGATGGAATACTATGCAGCCATAAAAAAGAACAAAATCATGAATTTCGCTGCAACCTGGATGGATTTAGAGTCTATAATACATGACCTCTCACAGAAACAAAGATCTGAATATCACATGTTCTCACTCATATTATGGACCTTGAACATCCAATGCAATACTATAAGAAAATGACTGATGGTACTGGGAAACTATGGGGAGGGCGGGGGATGGAATTAACAGTAGCAAATATCTGTCGGGGGATGGGAAAACCCCTCTTATCAACAGGGTGCCTGAATGAAACCTAATTGTACACCTAACCCTTAACTGTACCCCACAAAACCATAATAAAAAATACTGATTAATGAAAAAAGAAAAGTTAGGAATACTTAGAATAGATGAAG
>NW_007257415.1:1050-20940 GCF_000164805.1 Carlito syrichta | reverse complement strand
CTATGCAGCTATAAAAAAGAACAAAATCATGAATTTTGCAGCAACCTGGATGGAACTAGAGTCTGTAATACTGAGTGACCTCTCACAGAAACTAAGATCTGTGTATCACATATTCTCACTCATATAGTGGACCTTGAACATCCAATATAATAATATAAGAAAATGACTGACAGTGGTGGGAAACTTTGGAGGGGAGGGGAAGGGAGATGGGTTTAACATTAGTAAATATCTGTCTGGGGATGGGGAGACACCTCTTATCCACAGGGGTGCCTGACTGAAGTGTATTTGTATACCTAGCCCTTAACTATACCCCACAATATCATAATAAAAAATATTGATTATAAAAAAAGAGAGAGATAGACATTAAAGAATTAGCTATAGACATAATTGTTTGAAAACAGTTTTAAGCACTAAAAAAGGGGACATAAAGGACTTACTATGTGTATGCATGACTAGATGAATGAAATTCAATTGGAGTGATTTCCTGGGGTGGAGTAGGAGTAGGTTAAATGACACTGGGTTACATCATACCAGGTCTTAAAAGAATGTCAAGAAATTTGGTCACTTTCTTAAAAGTAGTGAGAAGTCATATACAATTTAATGGCAGAAAGAGTTGACATGATAAGATCTGCGCTTTTGAAAAGTGACCAGAGTAACTGTAGAAAGACATGATTAGAGTAGACAGCATTCATCCAGATGTAAAACTGGAATATTTATCACAATGAAACATTGGGAAATGTGACTAGAATCTTTACCTAAATCAAATTATCTACTTATTGCATCTGATATGGAGCAATTTGACCGTATACCTTGCCCAATGTTTAGCAATCCTATATGGAAAACACAAAGAATTTCTGGAACTTGCTTTTCGCAAAAAGATAGAATTATCCATTATATTTTTAAATTGATATTTAAAAAATAAGTCACACAAAAAAGATAAATGAATTTAAGTCAAGAATAAAATTATAAGTAGATTTCAGACGATGCTTATGGATTAAAATTATAATAGACTACTCAACACTCAAAAATAGAAATAAATGTATTTGGAAAAATTGGAAGAAGTCAAACATTAGGAATCTCAAAGGTCTGCTGTAGAACTAACATATTTCCTTATTAGCCCATTATTTTTTGCTTAGGCAGACTGTTCTCAAATGTTCGTCACTTCACTGTGCTCTTTGCCTGCCTTTTTAAAAATAGATTTTATTTTGAGAGCATTTTTAGGTTCACAACAAAACTGAGTGGGAGGTTCAGAGAGTTCCCCTACACTGTCTGCCTCCACACACACAGCCTCCCCCATTATCAATATCCTCCAGCAGGGTGGGATAATCGATGAACATACATTGATACATCATTGTTATCCAGAGTTTATTGTTCACATTGTATTTCACTCTTGGTATTGGTATTATATATGCCATACGTTTGGATAAATGTATAGTAACATGTATCTACCATGATTCTATCATATAAAACAGTTTCAATTCCCCAAAATCCTCTGTTCATTGCCCCTCATCTCTTCCTCCCACATAACCCCTGATAACCACTAATAATTTTACTTCTCTTTCCAGAGCTTTGCCTATTTTAGGATGGCATAGTCAGAATCCAACAACATGACACATTCTCAAATTGGTTTCTGGCACTTAATAATGCGTATTTATTTCCTTCATGTCTTTTTGTGACTTGTTAGGTAATAAGCTTTAATTGCTGAATAATATTACATTGATGGAATGTATCAAAGTTATTTATTCATTCACCTACTAAAAGATGTCTTTGTTGCTTCAAAGCTTTGGTAATTCCGAGTAAAACTTCTTTAACATCTAATTGTAGGGTTTATGTGGACATAAGATTTCAACTCTTATGCGTATATACCAAGGTAAGAGCATGTTTTATTTTGTAAGAAACTGCCACACTGTCTTCCAAAGTGACTATAGCATCTTTTCTGCCTTTCAAAAAGCTACTAGAACAAAATATCAGGGCCCAAAAGAATTAGTTTTCAATAAAAAAATGAAGTGATCAACAAAGTAATGAAAAAATCGAAACTAACTAAAATATTAACAGAAATGTGATTTTTTTTTAAAAAACAAAATGACTAGTAAGAAGAGCAAAATGTAAAAATGAAAATAATGTGCCATAAAAGAGAAAGGAGAAAGATAAAGAAGATAAGAACAATTAAGATACAGCATACAGCTAAAAACACCAAATGAGTACATACAAGTAAAATTTGAAAATATTACCCAAATGAAATCAAATATGAATTCTGACATCAGCTCCTAAAATGACTCCCATGAAACTCTGGTATTCATGCCCTTGTGTAATTCCTCCCTGTAGAGTGTGAGTACTCGTTTCCAATGGAAAAAAAAATATGGCAGAAGTGATGGACTGTGACTTCCAAAACAGGTTATGAAAGACTGTGACATCTGTCTTGCTGGCATTCTCTCTCTCTCTTCCTGGCTCTTCTGGCTTACAAACACAGATGAAGCTAGTTTCCATGTTGCGAGCTGTCCCTATGGCGATATCCATGTGGCACAAATCTGAAGGTATCTTCCAGCCAAAAGCTACTAAGGAACTGAGACACTTAGTCCAAAGACTTGAAGGAAGTGAATCCTATTGACAAATACATGACTGAACTTGGAAGTGGATCCCCCACAAGGGAGTCTCAACATTACTTCAGCACAGCCAACACCGTGTGTGAGATGCTGAGCCTTAAGCCTTAAATAAATTGCACCCAAATTCCTGACCCTCAGAAGCTGAGATAATAAATAGTATTGTTTAAATCACCCAGTTTAAATAATTTGTTATTTTGCAATCATAGCTAATATGTAGATAAGGAAAAGGCATAGGTGAGTAATTTGTTTTTAAAATAAGAAAGGCATTTTTCTAAACTCAGTAACTTAACACTATCATAACAAGTACAATCTGGCCTCTTAAAACTAGACTTGTGGAGTGACTTCTGAAACCCAAATCCTCTCAAATTCATCCTCTAATGGCTTTGATTTTCTGTGGACTCTATCAAGCAGTACATTCTCATAATGCATTATCTGAACACATATGAGTCTTGGCCTTTCCCCCTTTAGCTCAGCAGTGCAATGTTTGACTTTCCTCTTTTTGTAGAGGGATACAGGATAGTTTTCTTCCCACTGATTCTGGGTATTCTCAGCAGTATTTCAGTCAATAGAGTAAGATATAGTTTCCAAGGCCGGTGTTCAAAAGTCATGTAGCTTTCCTGAGTCTCTTGTGATCTTCTCTCTGGGAAATGTCATCAACCATGTAAGAATGCAGACTGTCATGAGATCACCATGCTGGAGAGGCCATGTGTAGATGATCTGTTAAATAGCTCCAGTTGAGCTCCCAGCTGTCACCTCAGCGCAACAGCCAGCCACTTGAATGGGCCATCTTGGAGCCCAGCTTTCTTGAGCTTTCAGATAACTGTAGCCCCAGCCAACATCTGATGCATTGAAATATAAGCCAGAACCACCCAATCCATCCACTCACTCACAAAATAGTAAGATAAAATAAGTGCTGTTAGCTGCTAAATCTTGAAGTCATTCGTTTGGCTGCAATAGTAATCTGAACAAGTGGCATGTTCTAGCAACTTTTATATCTCTGTGACACAATTTTCTGTAACTCAAGCTCTTTTGGTTATATTTTTTCCAGCTAATTCCACTCTATGAGGTGATGAATTTGATAGAAAACCTCATTTAATAAGAAAATGTTAAGATGCAGTGTTTCTTTTTTTAACTAAAAAAAATCTTAAGATATTCTTTCTGAAATTGATTTAGTCCATTTTGATAAAAATCTCAATTATCAACATAATGAGTGCATATTCTGATTAGCTAAATCAAAGTATTTTTTAGTTACTGACACATATGACTTTAAAGGTGTGTTTTATCTAATTAAAATTTCCATTTATTCTCTACATAAAGCTCTTCTACAGTGAATTATAATTTTTCTCTGGATTATTGTAATTTTTCTATTTCCTGCTATGCCAGTATAAGACCTCTTTCATATTTTAAAATGCGTTCAGTCTCTAAATTGACAAGGTGCTCCTATATGTATGCTTAATACATTATGTTGTAGAGCCATACATTTCTTTAGAAAATACAATAAGTGGGGTTAGCTGAAAAGGGGCAAAAGGGAAATTTTTTTGCTAATATAAAGGTTTTATATCTTGATTATGTCTTTGGGTTCAGAGTAGCATAAAATTTAAAACATTTTTCAAGTCTACACTGAGGGTGGTACATTTTATTATATGTAAATTATGTTTTAATAAAAAGAATATTAACCTTCAGAACAAATACAATAATATTGAATGTGAATTATATTCTTACTTTGGTGCATTTGTCAGTTTCATTTCTATTGACTTTGTGTATCGCTTGGGGTCTGCAGTAACGTGATATTTTGAAAAGGGATGATTAGAGAATATAAATGGGTTATCTACATATGTGTGGAATGGGCTACATATGTATTAGAACCCCACTTCTAATCCCAAGGTTTAGCGATGGTTGAAATAGTTTAGGACTGAAGGATCAAGGAGAATGCGTGTTAGAAAGAACCCAGGGAGATTTGTAGCGTAAGTAGAAGAGGAATCTAACAAGGGATATCCCACTGGAAACAAAAGGCAGAAGGAGGTAGACACTGGAAACTCCCAGTAAATGACTGGGTGAGTGAGGAGGCTTATTCTGTTTCCTCAGGTTCCTACTCATTCCATTGACCATAGTCAACAAGACAATAGAGGATGTGGTTGCCTGTCTTTCAAGATGAATGTCATTAATCTGTCTGCCCTTTTACTTTTAAAATCCCCATCAAGAGATGGAGTCTATTTCTACCATTCTCTTGAATTTGGGCTGGTCCTAATGGCTTGCTTTACCAACAGAATGCTCTAGAAATAACTGCCTGGAACATTTGAAGGTAGATCATACAAAGTCTTGCAGGCTTCCCTTGGTGTAAATTTTCTTTTTACTTTTTTATTTACTGTAAGGATAAGATCTTACTCTGTTGCCCAGGCTGGCCTTGAACTCTTTGACTCAAGCAATACTTCCATCTGTGAATATGTTTCCTTGTATGGCAAAAGATACTTGATGATATTAATAAAGTAAGAATATTGTGATGGGAAGACTATCTTAGACCACCCATCTGGGTTGGCTCGATGTAATCACAAGGGTCCTTTCAAGAGTGAGGCAGAGATGTCACAGTCAAAAAATTTCTGGAGATAGACGCACAGTTTGAAGTAATGTGATTGCTAAAGAGGTTGCTGGCCAAGGAATTTATGAAACTTCTAGAAGCTCAAAAAGGTTATTTAGAAAAAAAGGATGCTTCCCTAGAGCATTCAGACAGGATACAGCTCTGCCAATACCTTGGTTTGAGTTAGCCCTTTAAGAACCATTTCACACTTCTGATATCCAGGACTGTAATATAGTAAATTTGTGTTGTTTTAAGGCTTACATTTGTGGTAATTTGTTACAGTGGCAATAGGAAAATACATACTCTTTCCAGGATCTTGTTTAATTCCTTTCTTTCTTTCCTTCTCAGTCTCTCTGTCTCTGTCTCTCTCTCTCCATCTCTCTCTCTCTCCTCCTCTCACCCTTACTTTATTCAAATAGGTAGTTTTTATTAGCAAAAGATTAATTAAATACCAGCTACTTTATCATACTGGAAGTGGAAATTCAATAACTGATACAACACTGGTGACCCTGTGGATGTCGTGCATTTGAGTATTATATTAGTTAGGGTTCTCCAGAAAGATAGAACCATTAAGACATATGAAAGGGGATGCCCTACAGAAATTGGCTCATGCAATTATGGAGACTGAAAGCTACATGATGGGATGCCTAAAAACTGGAGACCATGGGATGTCAGTTATATGGCTCAGTCTAAGTCTGAAGGCCTGAGAACCCAGGGGAGGGCATTTGTGTAAGTCTTGGAGTTCAAAGGTCAGAGAACCTGGAATTCTAATGTCCATGGGCAAAAGAAGAATTATATCCTAGTTCTAGGAGAGAGAGAGACCGATTTCCCTTTGCTGTGTTTTTGTTCTGCCTGGACCCCAGCCAACTGGAAAGTGTCCATTCACATTGAGTTGCATTGGTTGATACTATCGCACTAGTTCACTCAGACTCAAAATCTCTTCTGGAAATGCCCTTACAGGCACATCCCCAAATAATACTTCACCACTTTTCTAGTTACCCTTTAATCTTGTCAAGTTGACATGTAAGATTAACTATCACAAGTATTATTAAACTATAGCAAACATGCCTTATAGAGATACTAACGCCAAAAGGTTAATTTTGCAGTTAGAATCACCAGCAAAGTGACATACCTCTCTCAAACTTTGAAAAATTAACACATTCCTCAGCAAAATGAAAAATTTGCACCCAGTCGTTGATCTAAAAAAAAAAAACAGTCATAAAGAGGTGGAAACAAAACTGAGAAAACTATAGAACTCAAAGAATGCCATAAAATGTAATGGTATTCATAACATCAAAACCTGATAACATGAGTTGACTCTGCAATATGTAAAGGAAATCATTGTGATAAATCTCTTTGGAAGGTAGATTTTTTTCTCCATTGTGTACGTTTTTTCTTTGGAATTTTGACTCTGTTTTGAATCATATTATATAAGACCAATATATTACATGCTTCCTGAGGAAAAAAAGACAGTAATTTGAAACACACTGAATTATTGATATGCATTTTTTATCTATAAGTGATGATTAACTTAAGTAAAACTATAATCTCTGTACAAATGAAAAGTACCAATTTCGTTTATTGTCTTTGAATTTTAAGGTAATCTTTATAGTACTGAACTTTGAAAATTAGTAATTTGTGTATGATGTATATTAGAGATAGAAAATTTGAATAATGAACATAACAGTCTCAGCCAAGGCAGATAACAGAGAACTGATCATAATAGAGAATAATGAGTTTATGAGTGGGCATCAGAGCAAAAAAGTTTCACTTACAATTTTGTGCATATGAAAAGATAAAAGGCAAGATTTAAGCAAGTTTGCATCTGAATAAGATAATACTTGTAAAATGCTTAAACAAGCCAGGTATTTTTAAAAATATACGTACACTGTAGACATGGTAAAAGTTTTAAAATTAGTCTGTACTTAGAGTCCCATTCAACATATTATATTTGCATTTTCCTGACTTATATTCAAGAGCACACCTAGTATCCCCTCTCACCTGACCTGTTCCCTTCTGCAGTTCTTTTTTTTTTTTTTGAGTTGGAGTCTCACTCTGTCGCCCAGACTGAAGTGCAATGGCCGCTCCCGGCCACCGCAGCCTCGACCTGCTGGGCTCTGGCGATCCTTCCGCCTCAGCCTCCCAAGTAGCTGGAACTACAGGCACACGCTACCACGCCCGGCTAATATTTTTGATTTATTGTAGAGATGAGGTCTCGCTGCCCAGGCGGGTCTCGAACCCTCGGGCTCAGGCAATCCAATCACCTCAGCCTCCCAAAGGCGCGGGATTACAGGCTGCGCCACCGAGCCCGGTTCCTGCAGTTCTTTATCTACCAAGGACATGTAAAGATTTAATATTATTTAGAAATTTGGAAACAAGCTATTTAATATTTTTCTACAAATAAATTCTTATACAAACAAAACACACATCCATATGCACAGAGGGATACTAGAACAGCTTTATATTTTTAACAATTGTTATATATCACTATTAAAGTGATTTTTCTTTTATATAATTTTGAAAACTATCTCCTATATCAGTTTTGTATTGATGACTATTCATGACATCAAATAACGTAGCTTCTTTTCTATATTTCATATTGTATTTAATTCATCTGTAAACAGTGTTCACTTGACTATTCTCCCAGATGCAAAACTCTGTCAGACCATGTACAATGCAACACCATGTACAATGTAATTCACTCTTGAATTATAGCTATAAGTCTGTCTGATAATTTTTACAAAAGCTTTTATATCAGTTTGTCTCCTATCAATTTCCTAGTCATATAATGTATTATATACATAATTTACAAAATTCTTCCTTCAGCCTTTAATTTTGTTTTATAACATAAACAACATTTATATGCTTAACACAACAACTATACCTCAGAGCTTATAGATCTGTCTGCTAAGGGCACTGTCATTGTTTTAATAAAAATGTATAAACTGACTTTTTTCCTTGAGATTATGACTAAAGTTATTTTACTTATCATTCCACCTGAACAAGTGGTAAAAATCTTGAGTCTCACTGTGTGACCAACGAGGTTTATTTGTGAACAAAAATCTCTTTATGTGAGCTGCTGTTGCCTGGCAACATCTGGAGAAAGCTGTCCGTGGTTCTAGTGAAAACACCAAGTGCAGCATTGTCTGGGAAGAGTCCATTATATTTTATATTTCCTGGATTGGCTTGCAATACAGCCTGCTTTCCTAGAAAAATTTCAAAATCTGAGAAATAACTTTTTAATTATTAAATTACAGTAGCATTTATTTCTCCGTATTAAGACACAAGGAGAGCATACTTTTAAATTTTATTTAATTCAGTAAAATAATATAAATATTGGCTTAAAAAATCCAGTCTATGAAAATGCCATTTGCATTGACATTTGGAATGCTTGAAAATCTGAATCAAGTTTTGTGCATTGTCACAATAGAAAATAACATGAAGACACCCTTTCAAAAGCACTGTAATCATTAGTTAGAAGGTCATGAGGGACCTTGCTAGATGAGTTAATGCATCCTTTTGCCTTCTGCTGTGAATACTTATGCTGTTCTATACAGATAAGAATCCGTCCTCTACGTGAAGAGGACACATGATCTTATTTTACAACCTACTTTAATAACATTTTTAACACAAAGTTTCAACTAGCAGCATCTTATAATAACTAGCTGCAAATGTAGAAATGTAAATTTATTTCTGTGCTCCCATCTACGTATTGCATAATGTAGGTGACATATAGCTGGAAGGCATAGGAAGGGCCTCACAGAAAAGAGGATATTTGAAGTGTACCTGGAAATGCAGTGTGATAGAGTATTTCCAAGACCTGTTTCTTCTCCTCCCCGGACACACACCCAGGTTACATTGCTAGACTCCGTTGAAGTAAGGTGTAGCCACGTGATTCAGTTGTAAAGAATGGAATGGGAACACCGTAATACTGTAAGAAAGGGATTGGCTGGGCTCGGTGGCTCAGCCTGGAATCCCGCGCCTTTGGGAGGCCAAGGTGAGTGGATTGCCTGAACCCGCGGGTTCGAGACCCGCCTGGGCAGGGAGAACTCATCTCTACATGGTAGCGCATGCCTGTAATTCCGGCTACTCGGAAGGCTGAGGCGGAAGCATCGCCGGAGCCCAGAAGGTCGAGGCTGCGGTGGCCGGCAGCGGCCGCTGCACTCCAGTCTGGAGGACAGAGTGAGACTCCAACTCAAAAAGAAAAGAAAAAAAAAAAAAGGAAGGGATTGGCAGTAACACGAGTAACACGATACTGCCCCCGGGGTGGCGGTGGGGTAGGGCACCACATCAATAAGAGTGCCTAATCTCAAACCAGGCAAAGTGGGGACCAAAGGGAGGTCCAAACTTTACCTGTACGATGACCACTTGTATTCCTAATCCTGAATTACACCCCACATCTTTAAAATAAAGTTAAAAACTAAAAAAAAAAAACAACAGCAAAAGATATGTGCAACCCCAGGGCTAGCCTATAAAACCACCTGTGTTTCTTTCTGATTCACTAACTTGATGTAGATGACTTGGTCACTTTGGAAGTCGTGAGTTGACAACGGCAGAACCACATGATAGAAAGAATCTTGTCCCTGAATTACTGTGTGGGGAAGAGCTGCCTTATAAGCAGGGATACCTGTTCAAGGTGTCCCATGAGCAAGAAATAAACTGCTGTGTTAAGACACTGACATTTCAGTAGTATATCTTATACAATGATTACCTTAATGTGACCTTCTTTAGTACCCGAGGGAAGGTTTTGGACAGAAGAAAATCTAAGCTGGGAGGGGAATTAAGACAAGACAGGTGTGTGGCACAACATGAGAAAACTGCAGCACTAAAAAAGCGTGAGACATAGGTATGGAGTCCCCAGGTAGTCTGTACTAGTAGATCATTGAACAGAAGAATGGAAGTTAATAGTCTTTTGGGGCCATATTTTGGAATGTGTCAAGGGCCAAGGTAAGGCCTTTGACTTAATTTGGGAAGTTACAGGGAAATAAAGCCCATCAGCAAAGGGAAATACACAATTATCTAACAGTTATGCAAAATATGGTTTGGAGGCAAGGAGTGACAAAATCTTTGGAATAATACTCACAGAGTAAAACCATAAAATGTGAATAGATCAAGGGAAAGAATCATGATATTGCAGAGATTAGATTTGTAAACTTGACAATTGATTAGATGTGACTATACAGGGAGAGATAACAGCAACATCAATAATTGTATAAACAGATTTTCATTTTCTTACTATAAACTAGTCATCATGTCAACCATTTGATGTGGGCTACCTCTCTTAATCTTCACAGTAACACTGTAAAATCAATATTATTATGGTCCCTATCTCATACAAAGAATGTAATTTAGAGTTATTTAGTACCTAAACAAAGGTCACACAGGTTGTAATGGAATGACTAGAATTTGAAACAAACAATGTAATGTTAGACCTTAGCAAGTATAACCTCAAATCCAAAAGTATGGTAAACAATTTAAAAGTATACGAGAGAAAAGAGGACACATTCAATTGTTACCTGTTAGATTTGGTAAATTTTTAGATTTGTATAATTTCAAACTCATGAAAAATTCCTAAGAATAGTACATAGAAGTCCAATATACCTTTCACCCCAATTCCCCAGCTGTTCATACTTTTACTCACACACACAAACGGCACACAATTACTTTTCATTTGTTAAAAATGAAATGGTTCTACTATATTTACATATTGACTCTAGAAACCAATTAGAATTTGCAACTCCTGAATGACCTTTCAGAAAGACTTCAAGGCCATATATGATTGTATGGAATAAATTAGCATGGTGAGAGATTGGTAAAATCGATACAATCAATCAGAGTCCTAAGACAGCAGATAAAGACAGAAAAGGACAATTCATTAGAAATAGGATAATCCTGAGCAATAGGTGACCAGAGAGGAGAAAATTTCAGAGGCATAGTCATAAGGTCAAAAACTTTAGAAAGATTAAGAGATCTGGAGAAAGCTTAGATTTAATCTTCAGAAGGTCATCAAAGACCTTCAAAACAACACTGTGGGTAGCATACTGAAAAAGAAACTTAAATTACAAAGGTTAAGGAGAATAAACAATCAAGAAAATGAAAAAAATGCTCATGTGTTAATAATTAACAATTTTTATTTTTCTTTCAGTAATTTTGCTATTTATATTCTTTGCTTTCGTCCACTAGGCTCCTGAGTTAACGTTTTTGAAAACACTTAGGAGAGGCAGAGCAGACTGTCTGGGATAGATGGTAGAAAATGGGAGACTTTTCAGTGATAACTCTTTCAATCTTCTTGGGGCCAGACCAAACAAAACAAGGAGGCAGCTTTTTTTCTGGGAGAATACAGAAATCTGTGATGCCTTGATGCTGGTGGTGGTGCTGAAAAAGGAATTGAGCAAATTCATCCCTGGTTGATTAAGTAGAAAGGGGCATGGCTCAGATATTTTACACTTAGATGCTTAAGGAACTAGTAGTATTTTCAATGTGACTTATTTTCGGGATATTTGGAAACCACATGTTAATGTGTGTGGATAGAGTTCCATAAATATACACAGAAGTTATTTATATTTTACCTTGTGGTGTGTGTGACTCATGTTTAGAGAACACTTGTGTTTTCTGCACCTCAACACCAAGTCAGTGAATTCATTATATGACTTAGGTGAACAAATATAATTTCAGTAAACAAGTTTAATATCCCTAGTAGACATATTTACCTGCATTTTGATTACTACAAAGAGGGTGGAGGCCATATTTGTTGCTACTTCCTAGGGCTGTTGTGAGGTTACAGGACATTGCATTTTGGAGCAGTGTCTTCTGTCACCTCCATCTTTTGATAACCGTGTTTCTTTCTATTTGATTCAAAAGATATTTTAATTGAGTAGTATTAGAAGCTCAAGAATAAGTTATGTGCTGCCCATATTGGTGTCACCATGGGTGCCCACCCAAGCACATTCCTTGAAGAATGATCTGCATTGTGAAGAGAAACCAGTTGAAATTTTTGCTCACATGTGTTCGAATTGACACAACCATTGTTTTCTTCACTGTGTGTGTTAAGGTACCATTACCCCCAGTGGTATGGGATCCCTACAAGTTGTACAATGGTTTATTTTTATATTTTGAAAGTTTTGATGTTACAATAATAATATTGATAAGATCTCAAGAAGTCATTTGAATGAACACCATGACAGGCTGGCTGGGACTTTCCCTATGTATCCTTAGAGAAGAGGAAGAACCTACCCTCACTTGAAGACTCTGACTCTGAAGTCAGGAGCTCTCCTATTATGAAAGAATGAAAATTAGTAATACCAAACACAGTCTCTTGAGAAGGAAAGGTCATCAATAGTTTTAGTAGAATCAGCATTTTTAATTGTGTCTGTTTCTTTGTTTAAAAATGTGTCTAGAGAGAGGAGATGCAGCCTAAGGAATTGACCAGATTTTTTTTGTTACTCAATTTTATTTTCCTTCTCACCTTCTTCAATTTCCCTCACTCCCTTTTGTCTTTCCTTCCTATTTCTTTTTATTTCTTTTTCCTCTATGGTATAAAAGAAGAGACCTAGCTAGAGGTCAGAGCAGTGAGCCAGCTCTGATGTACTGAGACATGGACAGATTTTTAGGCTTTCTTGTTGATTCTGGTTCTGTACATTAAAATTATGGGTATGACTGTTACATATGAAAGCCTTAAGAAATAAACTTTCATTAGAAAAATCTCTATATTATTCTATATTTAAAAATTTTTTAAAACAAATATCAAAACTGATTTTAAACGCTTGTCTAGAGTATAGAAAATTTTAATTTAGTGATTATTAGCTGAAATTTTAATTTCAAAGACATTTTAAATCATTTTCATTTTTGTTATTTGATCAACTTACAGATAAAAAATACTGGTGAATTAAAATATTTTAATATAAAATGTTGTATTAATGATACCATATAATATTCTATTAAAGTCAAGTGTAGATTATGAAAATGTTAGATATTATTGACTCCTTAATGAATAATGGTTAGTATTACATAATCAAACTATAGTTTAATGGTTTCCTTATTGGTTTCAAACCCACAGGGTTAGAATATTTACAGCATATTTACTGAAAAGTGGCAAGTTATCCTATTATACCATGTTAAAATTCTGCTAACATTCCTTTCATGCAGAGACTCTCATTGGGATTAGCATATGTCACAATTCAAAAACCTAAACAGAATTCTATTTAAACCTACTGATTTTGAAGACAACAGTGTTCGGGTGTTTGTAGCACTTCTGGGAGCAATGCCAAACCTCAAGAACATTAGTATTCCTGAAGCTTTACACTCTCTTCCTAGAAACTGTTCCTCTGGAAAAGGTACAGTAGTGTTAGACAATTAGACCATATATGGGCATACCTGTGATAATTTACTAATAGATGAAACAGAGGTGGGTGAACAGGTGAACAGCAAACATTCAACATAAAGGGTGAAAATGACCTATTGTGTTTTCTCTTTTGTACGTATATTTCAGGAAGAATGTGTACCCCATGATAAAAATATCTAGACTAATATTAGTAATAGAAGTAATAATAAAAATAGTAAATCTGACTATATGCCAGGTACTTTACATGCATAGTCTTTTTTTTTCCTTCTTATTTTATATTCTGGGGGTACACATGGAAGTTCATTACATGGACATATTTTGTAGTGGTTGGGATTGGGTCTCAGGTGGCCCATTCTCCAGCTAGTGAACATTGTACCCCGTAGGTAATTTCTAAACCTAAGCATTCATCCCCACCTCCCCCTTACTGGTGTCTCCAGTGTCTACTACTTCCATCATTGTGACCATTTATCTCCCACATATGAGTGAGAACATTTTTTCATTTTTTGTTTCTGGGTCAGTTTCTTCAGGATAGTGATCTCCAGCTCCATCCGCATTGCTGCAAATGACATTATTTCATTATTTTTTATGACTATGTAGTATATCATGGTGTATATACCATGTTTTCTTTATCCAGTCAGTTGTTGATAGGCACTTTGATTGATTTTGCTGTTGTAAGGAGTGCTGCAATGAACATACAAGTACAGGTATCATTTTGATATATTGATTTCTTTTTATTTGAGTAGATCTTTAGTAGTGGGATTACTGGGTCAAATGGTAACTCAATATTTAGTTAGATGAGAAAATTTTAGTTATTTGAGAAATCTCCATACTGTTTTCCATAGAGGTTGAACATTGAACTAGTTTACAATGCCATCAACAGTGAATTAGTGTTCCCTCTTCTCCACAGTCACACTATTTGTTGTTCTTTGGTTTCTTAATAATGGCCATTCTGATTGACATGAGATGATATCTTATTCTTGCTTTAATTTGAATTTCTCTGACGATTAGTTATGTTGAACAATTCCATATGTGTGTTGGCCATGTTTGTGTCTTCTTTTGAGGTGTCTGTTCTTGCCCATTGCCTATTTTTTGATGGAGTTGTTTTCTATCTTATTTATTTATTTTTATGTAGTATCTTTTTATTTGTTTAATCTAATCTTCATGGAAACCAAGCAATAGAAGTATATTTTTCTAATTCTCAAACTGAGAAAATAGAATTTTAGACAAGTTCAATAAATTAAACTGGTTGTGTAACCATCTTGAGATGCAAGGCTCACCCAGAAGGAGAAGGGGACTAAAGTTCCTAATTAAAGAATCTATGTAGTGAATGGCCATAGAGAATATAATAATTAGGGTAAGTTAAATAATAGGAAATAAAGAGATGTGGGAAAACAGATGCTTCAGTGAGACTGAAGAATGGGTGTTTTGGAATGCTAGACATAGACCATTTGAGGTGCTAGTAAATGAATTAGACAGCATTGTATATGCATTACCGTCTGTACCTGTAGTTATACCATTTAGAAGGTAAAAATATAACCTCACACATTTTATATTATATTCACCTTAGAGGGTCTTTAAATTTGCTTATGTTTAAATGAACTGTGTGTTCATTTAATGCAGGCACTGAGATATTTTAATTTTCTTTTTTCTTTTCTTTTCTTCTTTTTTTGCCAATTTCTGACATTAGTTGAATTCTGATACAATTTTGCAAAGTACGATTTTAAAAAAAAGTCCCAAAGGACAATTTCAATGTTTATAAAAGACACAGAGAGAAAGGAAAGAATTCTGTGCTTAAAGAGAGAAGTTACTGCGTTTGAGATGCACAGGGATTGAGACATTTTGTTTCATAATAGGATATGACCATATTGGTGAGTGGTTGAAGTGGGAGAAATCCTGTCATTAAGTTCCCATGTTCTCAAAAGGGGTGAGGGGTGGACTATGTTTAATAAGAATCTACTTTTAGACAGGCGCTATTGCTCTGCGCTTGTTTAGTTTACTCATCACATTACTTCTACAAATTTAGCATTAATAATTCCTTTTTACATATATAGAGAAAAGGTTGATAAGGTTAAACAAATTTTCAGATGCACCTTAACTAGTTTGTAATAAAGACGGAATTTGAAGCACAGTTTTTTGCCTAATCACAGTGATGAGTAAATATGTTCTTTCTCTCTCTCAATATATAGCAGATTTTGGCTTTGAGCATGAATATTCTTAAGTTCCTCAACTCAGAATCAGAACTTTAAAATGTGTACTCCTAAAAATATTGTTATTTTATTTTAATATGTAATCAGGAGTTTTTCAGGCATAGTAATGAATTGAGCATTAGTAAATTAAGCTCATAATTACTCAAGGTGGAAAAATCTTTCAAAACCCATATTTTATTTGAATTACTTGTCATTTCATCTTCCTTCCTTGCACTTGAGCAAAGTCCTAATGAACGCATTTTAGAAGTGGATTTCCCTCAAGAGCTATTCTTATTCAATTGTCTGACGCACGCGTGTGCGCACACACGCACATGCGTGCACACACACACATACACACACAGAAAGTATCCAACTTAAACATCTCCTTCATGCTGAAGATAAAATTTAGTACAATAAATTTCACTTGATTTTTTTCTTTGCAGATTTGAGAATTTTTCTTAATGAATCCTGAAGAGTTAAATGTACTCTCCAAACAGATATTTTTCTCATTATACTCTGAGCTGGCCATAATTGCTGAGTAATTTTGTGTGTGTGTGTGTGCAGTGTGTGCGTGCATGTATATGTACATACATAAATCTTTAACTCTATTATAGATGGTTTGATTTGTTGATACGCCTTTGGTTCTGTTAGTAATCATTAAAGACCCTTAAACCACTGTAATCACAGAGTCATTATTTTCTGAACTGCAATTGTGATTGTAATTCTTTCAGTTGATGACAGCTCAAGTTTTGTTCTTGTTATGCTGTTCCTGTTTTCAAGTTGTCCTCAGAACAGTTTGATTCCTGATCATTTCTTACTAGCTTGTTTTTCTTTATTATTCAGATACAGTTTTAAAATGCAATCAAATATTTCAATTCTCTTATAAAGGCACACAAGAGACAAGAAGTTTAAACAGGTTGGTGCAAAAGTAATTGCGGTTTCAGATCGTGAATTTTAAATCATTATAACTAGGCTCAAACACATCTTTATTAATCAAAATGAGGACTGTTACAATCCAAACATTTTTGCCAATGAGAATTAAATTCGTTCTTTCCTGTAGCGTAAAAATCTGTGCTTCAGGATTTGATGAACTCCTGGAAAGCATTTTCAGCATCTTGCTCGTTGTGGAGGCATTTTCCCTGCAACAAGTTGTTCAGATGCTTGGAGATCTGAGAGTCAGTTGGCGAGAGGTAAGGTGAATATAGGAGATGAGACAAAACTTGGTAGTCCAACTTGTTCAATTTTTAAAGCATTGGTTGTGAGATGTGTGCTGGGGCATTTTCATGGAGAAGAATGGAGCCCCTATCTGTTGACCAGTGTCAGTTGCCAGTGTTGCAGTTTCAGTGCATCTCATGATTTTCTGAGCATAATTCTCAGATGTAATGGTTTGCCAGGATTCAGAAAGCTGTAATGGATCAGACCAGTCACAGACCACCACACAGTAACCATGACTTTTTTTGGGTGCAAGTTTGGCTTTCCAAAGTGTTTGGAGCTTCTTCTTGGTCTAACCACTGAGCTGGTCATCGCTGGTTGTCACATAAAACATCCACTTTTTGTTGCGTGTCACAATCCAATTGGGAAATGCTTCCTATTGTGTAGAATAAGAAAAGATATCACTTCAAAATGATGATTTTTTAAATTTCCGGTCGCCTTATAAGTCATCCACTTATTGATCTTTTTCACCTTTCCAATTTGCTTCAAATGCCCAATGACTATGGTTGACATTAAGTACTTCAGCAACATATCATGTGGTTGTGAGAGGATCAGCTTCAATGATTGCTCTCAACTGTTCGTTGTCAACTTTTGATGACCAGTCACTGTACTCCTTATCTCTTATCTTCAAGGCTCTCATCTCCTTTGCAAAAGTTCTTTTTTTTTTTTTTTTTGAGTTGGAGTCTCACTCTGTCGCCCAGACTGGAGTGCAGTGGCCGCTCCCGGCCACCGCAGCCTCGACCCGCTGGGCTCTGGCGATCCTTCCGCCTCAGCCTTCCGAGTAGCCGGAATACAGGCATGCGCTACCACGCCCAGCTAATTTTTGATTTATTGTGGAGATGAGGTCTCGCCAAGTTGCCCAGGCAGGTCTTGAACCTGCGGGCTCAGGCGATCCACTCACCTCAGACTCCCAAAGGTGCGGGATTACAGGCTGAGCCACTGAGACCGGCTTGCAAAACTTCTTGAACCACCAATGCACTGTATGTTCGTTAGCAGTTCCTGGGCCAAATGGGTTGTTGGTGTTGTGAGTTTTCTCTGCTGCTTTACAAACCATTTTGAACTGGAATAAGAAGATAGCTCAAATTTGCTTTTTGTCTAATATTATTTCCATAGTCTAAAATAAATGTAAAATAAACAGCAAGTAATGTCATTAGCAAAAACAACATAAAACGAGAAATGTACATTAAAATGATGTGTAACAGAACTACATTTAAGAATGGATTCCAATATCAAATGGCAAATTTCAACAATGCACAAACTGCAGTTGCTTTTGCACCAAACTAATACATCAATGGGGGTTCCAGAAGGTTGATGAATCATTGTGTAGTCTTAGGAACTGTCTTCTCACTATGTAAAGTGTCCCTGCATTTGTGCTGTATTTGCCAAAGGAAAGAATAAAAACACACACACACAAGAGCAAGCACTCACATACACTCACGCATATACACACATGCATACATGTGCGCACGCACCCACCCACCCACACTCACATATATTCCAGCAAGAGAACAATAGCCTTAGAAATATTATCCAAAATGAGCTTAAGACAGACATAGCAGTGCACTTGTAGCCCAGCTACTCAGGAAGCTGAGACAGGAAGATCATTTAAGTGCAAGGGCAGTCTGGGCAACACACAGATTCTGTCTCAAAAAAGAAATGAGTTTAATACTCAGAAATAGTTTAGTTTTCCTTTCTATGTGGAAAATAACTCCTAGATGTGGCATATGGAATGCCATTTCAGCTACTTTTCACTCTGTGGGCAAATAATTTAGTTTGATTTTCTTAGCATTTGCTCTAAATAATATTCATTTTAATCATATTTTAGGTAATATGTCAATAAACCCATTATGACAGTTATGGAGACTCATTGAAAACAAAACAGAGATCCTGGTTGATAAAGCTGTAACTTAAAGTTTAAAAAAATTTAATGCAGTAAACAAAAAATTTTGACAACACATAGCATGTATATTTTGTTTCAGGAAATTTCTAAATTCAGTTAAAATATTATTTTATCCAGGGTATCTCAAAAGTGACCATAAGTAGGTAATATTCTCACAGCAAAAATAAATGTTTCAAAACCAACAAATATCACAACACATGCCCAGAAGTGGTTAGAGGGAAAATAGAAACTTTAAAAAAATTATTATTTCATATACTTCTCATAAAGTTTAGTTAAGACAAAATGAGACATGGCCCCTTTTAAGAACTCACTACTTCTAATATTTGAAGACAATTATGTAATGTACATGTCAGCATACTTTTTTCTATACCATTCAATTTCATCACTGACTAGAATTAGATCCTCAGAGGTAATATACCAAAATCATGCTCTCTAATATTTTCTACATTCACCACTACATCTTGTTTCTCCCAATAGTTTGTGAGTTAAAATTATATAATATTAAAATTATTTATTGAGAATAAAATTTACTGTCAATGGAAACATATTTAACAAAAACGTAAAATTCAGACTATTTAATGACTACCAGCTAACAAGATCACTGTGAACTATTTTAAATGAACTGGGCCTTTAAAGATAGATGGAAATTAAATAAAGACAGATTTAAGGCAGAGTGTTTTAGAGGAAGTGAATCGTGCAAGCCACATAATAGAGAAAAATACAGGCTGTGCTCTGTGATTGCTATGTAATATTAGTACCAGTATTAGTTTGTTCCTAATATGCCATAATAAAAATGTATGGAAGAAAGTGAAATAAAAGCAAATTTGAGATTTGACTTTTTAAAAAAGTCCAAGTTATTTTGTTTTTGGAAGCATGAAAAGTTATTTGAAAATTTAATCAGTAAGCCGAGCTCGGTGGCTCAGCCTGTAATCCTGCGCCTTTGGGAGGCTGAGGTGAGTGGATTGCCTGAGCCCGCGGGTTCGAGACCCGCCTGGGCAGTGAGATCTCATCTCTACAATAGATCAAAAAATCAGCCGGGCGTGGTAGTGCATGCCTGTAGTTCCAGCTACTCC
>NW_007257415.1:0-469 GCF_000164805.1 Carlito syrichta | reverse complement strand
AGGTAATCCACTCACCTCAGCCTCCCAAAGGTGAGGGATTACAGGCTGAGCCACCGAGTCCCGCATAAATTATATTACTTTTATGATAAATATATTAATAAAATTAGTGTTGAAAAAGCAGTTGAGAGAATTTTCGGTTTTGTTCCTTATATGTAAAGAATCTGTCAAGAATAGGTACACACACACACACACACACACACACACACACTCCAACAAGAGAAAATAGAAACATCTGAAATGAGTTTAAGTCAGACATAGTGGTACACATATAGGCCCAGCTGCAGAAATTTGTTACTCCCATCCTTACAATAAAAAAGCAGAATAAACTAAAAATTAGTGACTTTTCTCAGATCCACCAGAAAATGATACTGCAGGGCATGTTGCCAGCTAAAATCTGGAGAGATGGGTGCATACTCAGAGTCACAGCAAATATCTGTCAACCTGGGAAGAAACTGCTGGAGCCAGAGAC
>NW_007257414.1:2709-3519 GCF_000164805.1 Carlito syrichta | reverse complement strand
CACTGCATGCCAGCGTGGGTGAAAGAGTGAGACTGTTTCAGGGGGTGTGTGGGGAGAAACAGTATTTAACAGCTGAAGAAAATGCTTAATTCAATCATAGTTAAGTCTTAGCTACAAAACAAATTATTTGCTCATCTTGCTAAAAGAGGAAAATTGTTTTTTCTCCAACAAATAGTGGCAACTATAGTAGATATACCCTGAGTTGTTAGCTGAAGTTAATGTAGATAAACTCAACTGGCTTAAAACTAGTCATGTTTCAAACTCTTGATTTAATGTTTAAATCTCTAGTGAAATTTCAATGACAATTTTTTTTCTTCTCCCAAGCAGTAATCATAGTAAAAAAAAAAAAGCTACCAGATTGGTAGAACCAGTGACTCTCTTGCTTTGGGTGTACTGACCAGGTTTTAGATTTATGTATCAGGAAAGCTACACCCAAGACTTCCTGGGTTCAAGTTCCAGTTCCAGCTCACACAGCAACATGACACTGGGCAGGTTAACTACCCTTTACTTATCTGCAACAAAGGGATGATAACTGTACCTATTTCATAAAGTTGTTATGAAGATTAAATAAATAAAAACTTGATGAGGGTTCAGAAAAATTAAGGATGCCATGTGTGCTCAATAAATGTTCCTTGCATCATAGGTATTATTAGTCTCTCAGAAGCAATAGTATTCCTGTGTTTGCATTTAAGTGAGTGTATTTTTTTTTTTTGAGTTGGAGTCTCACTCTGTAGCCCAGACCGGGAGTGCAGTGGCACGCTCCCGGCCACCACAGCCTCATCTGCTGGGCTCCAGCGATCCTTCCACCTC
>NW_007257414.1:0-923 GCF_000164805.1 Carlito syrichta | reverse complement strand
ATAATAGTTGTATTAGAATTTAGACATGATATATAAGATAAGTAATTAATAAAGTATAAAAGACAATAGTTTAGATATTTAAAGTTTATAGAAGTTGTGATAAAATTTTAGGTTAAGGATAAGTTCATAGGTAATTAATATACAATCATAGGGCAGTATAGAAATGTAGTAGGTTATAAGAATTATAAAAATAAATAGTATAAAATTAAGGTAATAAAATTAAGTCATTTAAGTAAACTTATAGATTATAGTATAGTGTTAAGTTAATAATATTAATCGTCAAAAATATTAAAAGTTAGTAAAATTGGATTGAACTTAGAGTTAACTTGGAAAGTTTTTTAATCAGGGTTTAGAACTTAGAGTATAATATGAATGATTTATTGAACATTGTGGAGAACATTTTGAACAATCTGTATTGAAATTGTGCACCTGTGATTCATACATCATGGAATTGTAATTGTTCACTGGGAACCTGAAAGTCTTGTGATGGTACATGATTTGTAAAGCGCGTTACACATCAATGAATTTGTACGCCCCCAGCAAGTAATTGTCACACTACTGGAGATTATAGAAAATGGTATATAAGTTGGAAAAGGTTTGAATAAAATTGGCTTCAGTCTTGGCCAGACTGTTCCCAGAAGAGCTGCCTCCGTGTGGTTTCTTCTCTCCGTTCTGATTCACCAGTGCGGTCCTAACCCCCCCTTGGTCAGTGCAGGTCACCGACAATGATCATGTTCATTCTCTAGGTGGGGGACTGGAGCTCACAGAGACTGATCTCCAGTGAAAACCAGGGAGTTACAACACTGCCGTCATCAGTGGGGTAGGAGGGCAACAGAATGCAGCAGGACAAAAAGCACACAAAATTTAAAAACATAAAGTGGCAGAGAGGGACTAAAAATGGTTAAAATTATTTCTTTTAAAGA
>NW_007257413.1:1859-4672 GCF_000164805.1 Carlito syrichta | reverse complement strand
CTATCCGGGCCAGGCTAGGTGGCTCAACCTGTAATCCCAGCACTTTGGGAGGCTGAGGCAAGTGGATTGCCTGAGCCCGTGGGCTCAAGACCTGCCTGGGCAACTTGGCGAGACCTCATATCTACAATAAATCAAAAATTAGCCAAACGTGGTAGCGCGCATCTGTAGTTCCAGCTACTTGGAAGGCTGAGGTGGAAGGATCGCTGAAGCCCAGCAGGTCGAGGCTGCGGTGGCCGAGAGCGGCCACTGCACTCCAGTCTGGGAGACAGAGTGAGACTCCCAACTCAAATAATAATAGTAATAATAATAATAATAATAACATTTCATTCTTTATCATTCTTCTATGCCTTAGAATTCAAGCAGTTAACTGTCTTTTCTTCATTCAGTATTCCACTGCCACTCATAGGTGTGGAATAATTAATATAATAATCCCTCTTAAAATTATATCCATTGGTTTAAATAGCTTTGCTATATGTACAAATACTTTGGGTGAATGCAGATATAGTTTCATTTTGATAATAGAGCATTGTTCAGTGATTGAAATGACTAAGTGGTCTTTTTGTATGCCTGGTAAGAAACACAATGAATAGAATTTCATTTTACTTGGCATCTGCTTTCCTGAGCAGGGAGTTCAAAGCACATTGTGCATATTTCATTCATCTTCTCAGCATCCCCAGGTTAGTACAATAAGTCCTTCTACTTTCTGGAGTGTTCCATCCTCTTTTATCAGCTGACCTTCCTTCTCCCCATTCCCAACTCCTCTCCAGCCACAGCTAACTTTTCTCTACTCATTTATTCCTTTGTCGTTTTCTTTTTTACAATGAATGTATTCTTTAACAGGGACTGATTTACTGGCCATATTCTGCCAGCTGAGTACTACCAAGTAAAATAGTCAGTCATTGGTTTATGGTGGATAGTTTTAATAGCTAAACTATCCAGTGAAATGTATAAATGACATACAGGTCTGAAAAGAAGGTTCTATCAATATTACCTTTTTTTTTTTTAAATTTAGCATAAGATTGTAAACACATATTACTACACACGATATTTTTGGCATCAAATATCATTATGACAAATAACAAGATTTAAAGAAATACAATATTTGAATATAGATTGGCATGGACTTTCCAAAAACTCACTATAATTTATTCCTTCTTGCAATAGTCTGAGGGTCTGTGTCACCCCCAAATTCAGGCATTGAAACCCTACTCTCCAGTTTGATGGCATTTGTAAATGAAGCCTTTAGGAGAGAATTGGGGTTAGATTAGGTTATGAGGGTCGACCCTCAAGATGAGATTAACGAACTTATACAAAGAGAAAAAGAGCTGGGCTCGGTGGCTTAGCCTGTAATCCCGCACCTTTGGGAGGCTGAGGTGAGTGGATTGACTGAGCCCGCAGGTTCGAGACCCACCTGAGCAGCGAGACCTCATCTCTACAATAAATCAAAAAATTAGCCGGGCTTGGTAGCACGCACCTGTAATTCTGGCTATTCGGAAGCCTGAGGCGGAATGATCGCCGGAGGCCAGCAGTCGAGGCTGCGTGCCGGGAGCGGCACTGCACTCCAGTCTGGGCGACAGAGTGAGACTCCAACTCAGAAAAAAAAGAGAAAAATGGCTGGGTGCAGTGGCTCAAGATTGTAATCCCAACACTTTGGGAGGCTGAAGCAAGAGTGTTGCCTGAGCCTGTGGGTTCAAGACCAGCCTGGAAAACATGGTGAGACACCATCTCTCCAATAAATCAAAAAATTACCCAGGTGTACTAACTCATGCCTGCAGTTCTGGCTACTTGGAAGACTGAGGCAGAAGGATCACCTGAGCCCAGCAGGTCAACTCTGGGGTGGCCATGAGTGTGCCACCACATACCATCCTGGATGACAGAGTGACACCACATACCATCCTGGAGACATGATCTCTTTCTCTGTCATGTGAACTCACAGCAAGAGGACTGCAAAACCTGAAGAGAGCCCTCTCCATTAACTGAAACAGACAGTACCTTGATCTTGGACTTCTCTTCCTAAAGGACTATGAGAAATAAATTTGTGTTATGACAGTCACCTAGTCTGTGGTATATGGGTATGGCAGCCTGAGTCGACAAGATACTCCCCAACCCAACTTTGTCCTTTCTATGTTTGCAGTAATCATTCCCTAAAGCTCTTTGTAAGGTCTTTCTCTCTGTGCTGTCATGGCTTCAAAAGGATTGTCCACAGTAGCAAGATTTGTTCCGCATGAGAGTTTCCACTTGGACCCTGTTGTTTATGCTTCTGCTGGTCTCCAGCAGCCACTTGACACCAAATCCCTTCCCTTCATAACTTGCTTTATCAGACAGATGGCCTGCACTCATTCTGTGAACACTAGTAGCTCTGCAAGGCCAGTAAGAGTGTTTGGCTTTCAAAGTAGTCACTTACTGGACCTTCATATTTTTGAAGCCAAATTAATGTCTCACCCATGGTGTTCTGGTTTTATTTTCCTCCTGGGCCTGTGTATTCCTAAGACATCTCCTCATCATGTACACACATGACTTATTTTTCCTCATCATGGAGACTTGAGTGACCATTCTCACAAATGCCAGCTTAGTGAGGCACTAGCTTTGATTTTAAAATGGCTTAGCAAAGAGCGGCAGATATGTATCCACATTAGAGGACATTTACTTCCTTTCTACCATTAACAGGGTATTTACTTCCTTTCCCAATTTCTTAAGGGCCACCGCCCATAATTGTTAAAACAAAACAAAAATTAAAATTGTGCTTTCCGGTTATACGCTTTTACTTTTTTATTTTATTTTTTGAGTGGAGTCTCACTCTGTTGCCCAGGCTG
>NW_007257413.1:0-1733 GCF_000164805.1 Carlito syrichta | reverse complement strand
TACAGGCTGAGCCACTGAGCCTGGCCTGGTTATACACTTTAAACAAGAACAAAATAAACATGCATTAAATTATAAGACATCAGACTAAAAAAATTAACTCACAAAATGTTAAATGTATCATCTTCATGACTGTCAAAGGAGAGAAGACTGCTGGGACTTAGTTGCACACAAAAATTAGTGCATTTGTTAGGATGTCATTGCTTACAAGGGAGAGAAGTCTGATTCAAATGGGCTTGAACAATACTTTTCACCTCACACTTCTGGAACTCCTTGGGTAGGATGGGCTCTAGGCATAGGACAATCAGGACCTAGGCCTCTTCTCCTGGGCCCTTCCCTTCTTGGTTTCAAATTGACCCTCACCTTGTTACAAGATGGTTGTCAATAGAAATTGTGCCAAACAAATAGACAATGCTTTTTCTTTTCTTTTTTTTTTGAGTTAGAGTCTCACTATGTCACCCAGACTGGAGTGCAGTGGCTGCTTCCGGCCACTGCAGCCTCGACCCACTGGGCTGCAGTGATCCTTCCACCTCAGCCTTCCAAGTAGCCAGAATTACAGGCACGCGCTACCAAGCCTGGCTGATTTTTTTTATTTATTGTAGAGATGAGGTCTCGCCAAGTTGCCCAGGCAGGTCTCGAACCCGTGGGCTCAGGCAATCCACTCACCTCAGCCTCCCAAGGCATGGGATTACAGGTTGAGCCACCAAGCTCAGCTGATAATGCTTTTTCATTGGGAGGTGGGGATGAGAGATGCAGCAGAGTCCACTCTTCTGTGGAGTAGGGCAAGGGGAACATTAAAGTGAGCATAGAATCCAAGTGAACTCCAGGACAAAGGCTTGGGACAGACAGAGGATGGGAGAGGAGAGAAGGAAAGCTAAATGGACAGAGTTAGAAAGAGGATTTTTCTTAATCTTACATTGGAAGAGGAGAAGCACTTCAGGGCATCAGTCATGCATGTGAGATATACTGACAGCAAGAGAAATGACATGGAAAATTTGAAAGAAGTTGGGAGTGTTATAAATTTACACTCCTTGGTGTTTTCATGAAAGACTGTAAATTGAGATTTACAGTGATTTTCAGTGATTTTGGTTGCTGGAGTACAACAGATACTAAAGTTTGGTTTGCTCAACACTTCCATTTCCAGCTCTATTACAGAAAGTTTAACCACATAATTTATCATCCTGAGGCATTGGAGGCTAAAAGGAACCCTGTGAATGATTATGTGTGTTCCCAGTGTAAACCAGGACTACCGCAGGCATATCAAGACATGATTTATTCTAATAAATACAATTTTAGTCAAAAATGCTTCTATAGCAGCTGGAAAGTGAGATACTCAGACCCTCTAATTCCATTGCATATAGGGTGGCCAAGTTTCATATTTCCAGTCCATGAGATGGAAGCAGAAATCCCTGAGAAGGACTTGCCTCCCTAAATAAATCAACACCAGAGAAGAGACAAGGCTTTTGCCCCATTCTCCCTGGATGGATCACAGACATGGTACCTGGAGATGCATCAGCCATGTCATGACCATTATAGTAAAAGCTAAATACCCAGGATGGTGAAGAGAAAGTTGGAAAGATCCTGGGATATTAATGATTTCATAAAACTGCCACACAGGCATGGTCAGGTTACCTCCAGACTGCTTGTAACATGAGAAAAATTAACCCAAACTTGGAATGTAGATAGTATTCACCTCACAGGGCAGTTGTGCAAGTTAAATAACATTACAATGAATC
>NW_007257412.1:403-17564 GCF_000164805.1 Carlito syrichta | reverse complement strand
GGATAGGATCACTCTGGCATTTTTATGAATGGTGAAATAGAGTGGAAAAGTAAATTAAGAGATTACTATGAACATCTGTATGCAAATACACTAGAAAATCTAAAGTAAATGAAGGATTTTCTGGCATCACACAACCCTCCAAGGTTGAAACAAGAAGAAATTGAAACTCTAAACAGACCAATAACAATCCAGGAAATCTTCTTACTCATAAGAAACCTCCCCACTTAAAGCATCTCTGGACTAGATGACTTTCCAGTTGAATTTTACAAGACACTCAAGGAGAAACTAATATCAATCTTATTGAAAGTATTCCAGGCAACAGAGAATGACAAAATTCTCCCCAGCTCATTTTGTGAAGCCAACATCATACTGATAGCCATGCCTGACAGAGACCCAATAAGGAAATAGAATTACAGACCACTCTCCCTGATGAACATATATGTAAAAATTCTCGGTTAGATTCTGGAGAATAGAATCCAACTACACATCTTAAGAACCATCTACCATGGTGAGATTAATTTCTGGAATGCAGGGCTGGTTCAACGTTTGCAAGACCATAAACATAATCCAGCACATTAACAGATGTAAAACTAATAATTACATGATTATCTCATATAAAGCATTGGACAAAACCCGGTATCCCTTCTTGATGAAAACCCTCGAACCCCTAGGCATAGAACAAACATTCTTCAAAACAAGAGGCCATCTGTGATAAACCTGCAACCAACATTTTGCTCAATGGGCAGTAGCTGGAAGCTGAAAGCATTCCCCCTAAGAACTGGAAGAAGACAAGCATGTCAACTCTCACCCCTCCTGTTCAACATAGTGCTGGAAGTCCTAGCCAGAGCAATCAGGCAAGAGAAGGAAATCAGGGATATCCAAATTAGAAAAGAGAAAGTAAAGCAATCCCTCTTTGTAGACTATATGATTATATACCTAGAAAAACCTAGAGAGTCTTTCTAAAGCCTCCTCACACAGATACATGACTTTGGTAAAGTCTCGAGTTACAAAATCAATGTGCAAAAGACAGTTGAATTTCTATACAGTAACTGCAAGCAGGCAGAGAATCAAATAAAAACACAATCCCATTCACAATAGCCACAAAAAATGAAATACCTTGGCATCCAGCTAATCAGAAAAGTAAAAGACCTTTACAACAATCACTACAAAATGCTTCTCAAAGAAGTCAAGGATGACACAAACAAATGGAGAAACATCCCATGCTCATGGATTGGAAGAATCAATATTGTCAAGATGTCCATCCTACCCAAGATGTCAAGATGTCTATCCTACAGACTCAAAAGCAATACCTAACAAATTAGCAGCATCATTTTCCACAGACCTGGAAACAATAATATAGAAATCCATATGGAAGCAAAAAAGAGCACAAATAGCCAAAACAGTCTTCAACAAAGACAGCAAAATGGGAGGTAACACACTTCCAGACTTTAAACTTTATTACAAGCCTACAGTAACCTAGACAACATGGTATTGGTACAGGAATAGGCACATAGATCAATGGAAAAGGACAGCGGTTTTGGATGTAAAAACATGGTCCCTCAACTAACTCATCTTTGAGAAAGCCATCAATAATAACCAATGGGGAAAGGAGACCATATATAGCAAATGGTGCTGGGAAAACTGGCTAATCACATGCAGAGGAATGAGACTGGACCCATATCTACAACTGTACAGAAATATCAACTCAAAATATATCAATGACCTAAATGTAAAATTTCAAACCATAAGAATCCTGGAAGAAAACATAGGAAACACCCTTCTGGACATCAAAGTAGGCAAGGAACTCATGACCACGTCCCAAAAAATGAAAGCTACAAAAGATAAGATAGACGAGGGGACCTCATCAAACTGAAAAGCTTTTGTACATCAAGAGAGTGGGAGACAATCTACAGAATGGGAAAACATATTTGCAAATTATGCATCAGAAAAAGGCCTGACATCCAGGATCAACAAGGAACTCAAACAAAGTGAAGGGAAAACCAACCAACCAACCAAACAAACAAATATCACCATTAAAAAGTGGGCAAAGGACATTAAAAAGACACTTCTCAAAAGATGACATATAAGCAGACAACAGACACATGAAATAATGCTCATCCTTACTAATCATCAGAGAAATGCAAATCAAAACTACAATGAGATACCACCGAACACTGGTAAGCCTGGCTATCATTAATAAGTCAAAAAAAAAAAAAAAACACCAAAACAGCAACAGGTACTGGTATGGCTACAGAGAAAAGGAAATGTTTCTACACTGTCAGTGAGAATGTAAGCTAGTTCAACATCTATGGAAAGCAATGTGGCGATTCCTAAAAGAACTTAAAACTGATCTTCCATACAATCCAGTAATTCTTTCCTGGGAATATACCTGGAGGAGCATAACCTCCCCCTGAACCAATTTATTTCTAGTTCTTTCAGAAATCACCACACTGTCTTACAAAGAGATTGTGCTAGTCTGCATTCCCACCAGCAGTGTAGAAGCGCTCCTTTTTCTCCACATTCTCGCCAGCATCTGTTGTTTGTTTAATTAATGATGGCCACTCACGGGGGTTAAGTGACATTTTAATGTGGTTTTTGACTTGCATTTCTCTAATGATGAGTGAGGCTGAGCACTTTTTCATGTGTCTGTTGGCTGCCCATATATCTTCTTTTGAGAAGTGTCTATTCACGTCTTTTGCCCACTTTTTAATGGGGCTGTTTGTTTTTTTTCTTTAGGCGCATTTGAGTTCCTTGGAGATCCTAGATATTAGGCCTTTGTCAGATATACAGTTGGCAAATATTATCTCCCATTCTGTAGGCTGTCTCCCTGCTCTCTTGATGGTTTCTTTTCTTTACAGAAGCTCATTATTTGATGAGGTCCCACTTGTCTATCTTATTTCTTAAGGTATTTGTCTTTAGGGTTCTGAAAAGGAATTGGTTGCCAGTTCCAATTTCCATAAGGGTGTCTCCTGCATTTTCTAAGGTTCTTATAGTTTGAGGTTTTATGTTTAGGTCTTTGAACCATTTAGAGTTAATTTTTGTGTATGGTGATAGGTAGGGGTCCTGTTTCAGTTTTCTGCATGTGATCAGCCAGTTTTCCCAGCACCATTTACTGAATAGTTTCTCCTCTCCTTGGTGGTGGTTGTTGGAGGTTTTGTCAAAGATGAATTGGTTGAGAAATTGAGGCTTTGCTTTCGGAATCTCTATCCTGTTCCTTTGGTCAATGTGCCTGTTCTTGTACCAATGTCAGACTGTTTTGATTACTGTAGCCTTATAGTAAATTTGAAGTCTGGAAGTGTGATACTTCCTGCTTTGTTTCTTTTGCTAAGCATTGTTTTGGCTAATCGTGGTCATTTATGTTTTCATATTAATTTCTGTATTGTCTTTTCCAGGTCTGGGAAGAATTATGTTGGTAACTTAATGGGTATTGCGTTGAATCTGTAGATTGCCTTTGGTAGGAAGTACATTTTAACAACGTTGATTCTTCCTATCCATGACCATGGAATATTTTTCCATTTGTTTGTGTCTACTTGGATTCCTTTGAGCAGTGTTCTGTAGTTCTCATTGTAAAGGTCTTTCACTTCTCTGGTTAGGAAGCTGAGTTATTTCTCTTTTTTTGTGGCTATTGTGAATGGGATTGTGCTTTTAACTTGGGTCTCTGCCTGCTTGTTGTTGGTGTATAGGAATGCAGCTGTCCTTTGCATGTTTATTTTGTATCCTTAGACTTTGCCAAAGTCCTTTATCAGTGCAAGGAGGTTTTTGACAGACTCTCTTGGATTTTCAAGGTATAGGATCATATCATCAGCAAAGAGGGATAACTTGACTTCCTCTTTTCATATTTGGATACCACTGATTTCCTTCTCTTGTCTAATTGCCCGAGCTAGAACTTTCAACACAATGTTGAACAAGAGGGGTGAGAGTGGGCAGCCTTGTCTTGTTCCAGTTTTCAGGGAAAATGTTTCTAGTTTCTGTCCATTTAGCAAGATATTAGCTGTGGGGTTATCATAGATAGCACTTACTATTTTGAGGTATGTTCCTTCTATACCTAGGTGTTTGAGGGTTTTTATCAAGAAGGGTGCTGGATTTTATCAAAAGCTTTTTCTGCATCTAATGAGATAATCATGTGGTTCTTGCTTTTACATTTGTTGATGTATTTAATTACATTTATGGTCTTGTGAATGTTGAACCAGCCCTGTATCCTGAGGATAAAGCCTACTTGGTCATGATGGATGATTTTTGAGATGTGTTTTTGGATCCGATTTGCTAGAATCTTGTTGAGAATTTTTGCATCTATGTTCATTTGATTTATTAATGATGGCCATTTTTTACTGAAGTTAGGTGGTATTTCAATGTAGTTTTGACTTGCATTTCTCTGATAATTGGTAAGTCTGAGCATTTTTTCATGTGTCTGTTGGCTGCTTGTATATCTTCTTCTGAGAAGTGTCTATTCATTTCTTTTGCCCATTTTTTTACTCAATAGATGCATTTTTATTTATATATTTATTTATATTTTGCCCATTTTTAAATGGTTTTTTTTTTGGCATGTTTGAGTTCCTTGTAGATTCTGGATGTTAGACCTTGTAGATTCTGGATGTTAGATATGCAGTTAGCAAATATTTTCTCCCATTCTGTGGACTGTCTCCCCACTCTATTGATTGTTTCTTTTGTTTTGCAGAAGATTTTCTGTTTGATGTGGTCCCACTTTTCTATTTTATCTTCTGTGGCATGGGCAACTGGGGTTTTGATTGCCTATTTCAACTTCTGTAAGGATGTCTCCTGCATTTTCTAAGATTCTTATAGTTTGAGGTTTTATGTTTATGTCTTTGTTTCATTTAGAGTTGTCTTTTGTGTATGGAGCTAGGTAGGTCCTATTTCATTCTTCTGCATGTGGTCAGCCAGTTTTTCCAGCACCATTTGCTGAACAGGTTTTCCTCTCCCCAGTGGTTGTTGTTGGAGACTTTGTTGAAGATGAATTGTTTGAGAAATTGAGGTTTTGCTCCTGGAATCTCTATCCTGTTCCATTGGTCTATATGCCAGTTCTTCTACCAATACCAGGTTGTTTTGATTATTGTAGCCTTATAATACAGTTTAGAGTCTTGGAATGCGATACCTCCTGCTTTGTTTCTTTTGCTGAGGATTGTTTTGGCTATTCATGATCATTTATATTTCCATATGAATTTCTGTATTGTTGATCCAAGATTGCCTTGGGTAAGATGGACATCTTAACAATGTTGATTCTTCCAATCCATGAACATGGAATATTTTTCCATTTGTTTGTGTCTCTTTGATCTCTTTGAACTTTGTTTTGTAGTTTTTGTTGTAAAGGTCTTTCACTTTCCTGGTTAGGAAGCTGCCAAGATATTTCATTTTTTTGTGGCTATTGTGAATGGGATTGTACTTTTTATTTGGTTTTCTGCCTGTTGTTGGTGTATAAAATGTGACTTTCTTTGGATGTTGACTTTATACTATGAGACTTTGCCAAAGTCCTTTATCAGTGCAGGGAGGTTTTCTGTTTCCTCTCGCCTCAGCCTCCCAAAGTGCTGGGATTACGGGCTTGAGCCACTGTTCCCAGAGCAAGGAAGTTTTTGACAGATTCCCTTAGGTTTGTCCAGGAATAAGATCATATCTTCCTCAAAAAGAGATAGCTTAACTTCCTCTTTTCCTATTTGGATACCCCTGATATCCTTCTCTTGTCTGCTGTAGCTAGGACTGCCAACACTATGTTGAACAGGAGGGGTGAGTGTCTTCTTCTGATTTTCTGGGGAAATGCTTCCAATTTCTGTCCATTTAGTAGTGTTGGCTGTGGGTTTATTGTAGCTAGCTTTTACTGTTTTGAGGTATGTTTCTTTTATCTGGATGTTTTAGGGTTTTCATCAATAATGGATGTTGGATTTTGTTGTAAGCCTTTTCTGCATCTAATGATATAATCACTTGGTTCTTGTTTTTATATCTGCTGATGTACTTAATCACATTTATGGTCTTGTGGATGTTAAACCAGCCCTTCATCCCAGGGATGAAGCCTACTTGGTCATGGTGAATAATATTTGAGGTGCGCTGTTGGACCCAATTTGCTAGAATCTTGTTGAGTATTTTTGTATCTTATGTCCATCAGGAATATTGGTCCGTAGTTCTTTTTCTTTGCCAGTCTTTGCCTGGTTTGGGTATCAGTGTGATGTTAGCTTCATGAAATGATTTGGGGAGAGTGCCATCTTTCTCGATTGCCTGGAATACTTTTAGTAGGATTGGTATCAGCTCCTCCTTTAGGTTTGCAGAATTCTGCTGGAAAGCCATCTGGTCCAGCGTTTTTTTGTAGGTAGTTTTCTTATGATGAAGTCAATTTCCAGGGTTGTTAATGATCTACTTAGGATCTCTATTTCTTCTTGTTTCAGCCTTGAGAGGTTGTGTGGTGTCAGAAAGTTCTCCCGTTTTTTAGGTTTTCAAATTTGTTTCTGGGACTCTCTTTCTTTGAACAGAAATTTGGATTCTATCTCATTATTAGTGAAATAAATGTTGTACTTAAGAGATTCATCTTTTACTCAAATGGAAATTTCATCAAACTATATTTCTTCAATGTTTTATAAATATTATTTCTATCAGTCACATAAGTACACCGTCATATTCTATTTATATATACAAATGTTGTTATAATTTGAAAATATATGTTGTTTAGCTATTAAAGAATTTTATTTTATTTTAGTCTTTGTGGTGCTGACATTTTATTTTGTTCTTTTTTATTTGTATTTTTTCATTTTAAAGATGGGGGTACAACTCAGAGTTAGGTATACAATTTTCATTATGCAGGTATCCTTGATGAGGTGTACCCCCCTCCCCTGTCAGTTTCCCACTACTGCCAATCCCTTTCTTGCTCTTAAATAATTTTAATTGTTAGCAGCAATGTTCTTTCTCTAGTGTTGTATTTTCAACCTTCATGAGAGTAAAAGCAACACTTTTTTTAGCCTAAGTATATATTAATTGAAAATAATTAATGATAGTTTTCTTTATGAGATATAGTTAAATGGTATACTTGTGAATAAACTTATACATGTAATATTTATATGCCAATATAGTAGTAGCTGTACATATTTATTAAAAATTGATAAATTACCTGGAGATAGTTTTCTTTCCCTACAAGAGTGCTATATGAAGATTTCTGACTAGGAAGGAATCCCTTGGGCAACATTTGAGAACCTCCAAATCATTGTTTTTCATCTCTCTCTCACTCCCAACCAACATGCCTCAGGAGAAAGATGGGTGAAGACGCAAGGGATTTCTCTTCCACTATGTGGCCTGGATTCCAAAGATTAATGGTTTTAGTCACAAATAACCCTTTATTAGGCAATGAGCACCAACTGGGGGTAATTTTGACTGAAAGGAAGCAGCAAATGACACTTTGAGGACAGCTGGGGACATTCAATGAGATAAATGACAGAGAAAGTATCATGACAAGGTGAATCATTTCTCTTTAAAATTGATATATAATATTGTGTTTGGGTTAGAAAGAGGAATGAAGATAAGAAAGTGTAAGTCTTTGTGGTGCTGATATCTTAGGGAAGAAACAAATTAAGTAGAAGGCACTGTATGTCTGAAGTGATGAGGCATGTGAAGATGAATAAATAGGGGAGAGTTGGGAGTGATGAGTGTAGGAATGGGGAACAGTCTTGATAGGAGTGGTCAGCAAAGGCCTTTCTGAGGAGAGGACGCCTAAGCAGTGAGGACACCTTAAGGGGAAAGCTTTGAGGAATGAGGAGACAGAAAGATGGAAGCCCTAAGTGGACATTAGCGTGATAAGTGTGAGGAACAGCCAGAGGTCAAAATGCCTGGAATGCAATGAATGATGCAAGAATGACCTGATGAGGTTCCAGATGAGTGAAGAAGCTTTCATCAATTGGAAAGCTGCCATGTGGGAAACAAGGTAAAGCGGACAGACTATGTGGAAGTCTGTGACAATGACTGGAGGCTGAGGGTGGCAATGGCTGGATCAGGAGGGAGCTGTGGAGGTAGAGATGGAGAGATGCATTTGGGTCCAGGACCTGTGCTGCAGGCAGAGACCTCAAGACTCACTGATACCTGTGGGTGCAAAGAAGAGGAGAGTCAGGACAAGCTCAAGGGGTCCTACATGAGCATCTGCATGGCGGCAGCAGGGTGGGGGGGCTATCTTTCACTTGAACAGGGAGGGGTAGCAGAGGAGTGCATCTGGATGGGAAAAGGGAATGAGTTTGGGAAGAGACTTTTGACAGAGATCTTTTGTCACCAGAGTAGAATCACCATGCACTCAGGGGAACACAAGGTGTAGGGCTTGGAGGAACAATCACAGCCACAGCTCTAAACGGGAAGAGTCATCAGGGAGTGAGGTTACTGTAACAGAGAGGTGTCCAAGGCCTGGGCTGTTTCCATGGGGTAAACCCAATGGTCCCATTAGTGGCCAGAATCATCCTTAGGTTTCCCGCTACCATCATCATCACAGAGTCCCCACAGTGACCTGCTTCTCTCTGGTCCTGAAGATTAGAGCTTGAGTTGTGTAGATTCTCATGCTGGCTTCTTTCCCTATATTAGATGGACAAGGTTGTCCCAGACAACCACTGAGGACTGATGCGAGCTAGGAATTTGGTCTCAACCATCCCAGAGTCATGACATAGGGAGGAAGTGCTGCTTGCATCCATTCTTTTGGAGTGGTGATGCCCATCAGTATTTGACCTGGAGATTCTGCCTGTGATTTGGTTTTTAACCCTGGGTTCTACCTCCAGGTGCTCTGTGCTACTCACTGTTAGGTTACCTTGGGACAGTAAGCCATCCCACCAAGTCCTCATGCTTCAGGGTCAATCCCAGCCCTATTATCCTGTGAACCATTGAATGCATCACCTCCAACTCTCAAGGCTGGGGCTCAGCATTTTAAAATCAGAACTCCAGAGCCCATGTAAGCAGCAGTAGTCCTTGGAACCTGCTTAAAAGTTACCCAGACACTGCTTAACCTAGATGTGAAAAGTGATTCAGATCAAATAATCAAGCGGTTATTTGTGAAATCTCTTTCATTTCTCATTATGGCCACAAAGGTAGTATCTGCTATGATCCCATGTTTCAGATGTAGAAACTGAAATTCACATAGGTGAAGTCACACATTTCAAGTTCATCATTCTTGGGTGAAAGAGTTCATATTCACAGAACTCTTGAGTGAAGACACTAGGAACCCTGTGTATTCCATGGGAGGCATCAAATTGGGAGCATAGGGAGCATTCTCAGTGCTCTTCAAGGAAGAGCTAAAAATAAAACCAATTATGCTGTTGAGAATATGGGGGTATCTGAAGAGGGTGTCCATAATGGGAGCATGCTTATGGTCCCTTCCTAGATGGTGGAGATAAAGTTGGTTCTGTTCTAACACTTTTAGGATGAACACCGGGTATTTCTTTTTCACCTCTTTATGTAAATCCAGGAAATGAGTATGACAGATTTGTTTGGGTTGTGGGTATCTGAGTTGTGACTCAACACAGCCTTTGCTCTATATATGTGGCTATACATACCTATGCATGTATGTATGTATGCATTTTAAGAAAGAAAAAATTGTATTAAAATTGTAATATTCAATAGATACCAATAACAAAAGATGAATACAAGTCACATTTGACTTCTGCAATTACAAGAGGTGCCCATTGCTTGGTAGACTTCTGTGGTGAGTGTATAAACTGTTCCAGCACCATAGCATCTGAAGCAAGACTTATTGCTGTGTGAGGCCTCTCAGATCTTCCCTTGAGCACATCACACACAGTACCAAGAGTCTCAAACTTAACACGAATGCACGCATTTATTAGGCATGTTGGAAGTTCTGTTGCATACCCATGCCTCCATTGTTGTTGTACTTCCACAATGTTGTCCAATTTCAAATACCACTTCAAAATTGTCTTGCACTCCTTTATTGGCAACTGTTTTTGCCATTTTCTGTCCTGCCTGGCGCATGGTGATGCTAGCATTCATTTGATTAATGTCATCTTTTGACATCATACTACACATTGTTACCATAATTCAATTAAACTTCAAAAAGTAATATGTAGATTATATTTCTTTAAAAAATTTGCTTTTATGTTAAAGATGTGGGGTACAATTCAGGGTTAGGTATACAAATGTTTATTATGGGAGTACCCTTGTTGATGAGATGTGTCTCCCTCTCCTTGCAGTTTTCCTCAACTGCCAAAACCCCCCGTCAGTGGCAGTTTCCCACTACTGCCAATTCCTTTCTTATTGTATTATGATAATTGTTCAAGGTCTGCTTATGAGTGAGAACATAGGGTACTCTGTTCTTGGTTTCTGTGATAGATCACTGAGTATGATAAAATCTAGCTCCATCCAAGTTGATGCAAAAGTCCATATGTTTGTTCTTTCTTATGACTGCATAATATTGTGCATATGTACCACTTTTTAAAAAATCCAGTCCAGTTTAGATTGCAACTCTTAAAATGTGTATACATTTTTGGTACCCTGGGATATATATACATACATACATATTTGTGCATGGTGTTTATATGTATATACTTACCTATGTTATACATTTCTAAAAAAAGTCTATATAAATTTCTAAATATATGTGTCTATATAAATTTATCTCCTTAATATATTTAATATTTTCTGTAACCATTTTGAAGGCATTCACCAATTTTTGATACATTTTGACGACTTCCTCATTTCTTTTTTCTGTCCCTTTGGTCCCTGGCTTTGATGCATGTGTTCTGCTTTCCACCTCTCTTGCTGCAGGATATCTCCCAACATTCGGTGGTTCACGCCTGCCTACTCATAGCCACGGTTAGGTAGGAAGTAGCTATGGGGAGCTCTGTGTGCTTGGGTGGGACCTGCATCTTCAGTGCCTCTCTCTGGGCTAATTAGATAAAGAAACATATTATTTGGAGGGCTGTGACTTAAGTATCACAAAAGCAGCTCACCAGGAGTGAGCTGCCAGGATTGTGGAAGCTGAGTAGGGATGGGGGAGGTGGGCTTAGTTTGCAAGCTTCAATCTCGGCTCTTGTTTTTAGCAGGTGCCTTATTCCCTACCCACTTGTGCCCTCAGCATATATTTTGTGAGATTCAATCATTTTGTTGTGTTTGTGTAAATGTGTTGTTTTAATCTTGAGTGTGCCAATGTATAATATGGTTACTCATTTTCCTACTGATGGCTATTCATGTGACCTACAGTTTTTTGGCTAATAAAAAGAAAGCTGCCATGCATATTGGTTGCACATCTTTTCCCTTTGCATAAAGTAACTTGGAACATAATTAATTGCTGGTTCAAATGGATGTGGTATGGTTAAAATTTTAAGAAATTGCCAAGATATCTTCTCAAAGCATTTGTACCATATAATCTCCCATCATCGATGTATAGGAGTTCTAACTCATCCTTTTATTTTCTACCATTGCAATTTTTTAAAAAAGTCTTTTAGATAGATCTTATTACTGTTTGCCACAAAATTCTGAACCAGTGTGGGTTTTATGAGTGTGTGAGTAAGGTGATTTAGAATAACAGCTTTCTCCAACATGATACATTTATTCCAAGATTTCTTAATTTTGTGAGTCAAATTTCCCTTAAGGATCACAGAGTTGTTATGGACCCTTTTCAATTATGCACATATTGAAACGTATTAAAATATGTTCTATCAAGTGCTTTTTAGGCACTTTTACTCTGTACCTCATCCCAATAACTGCCAATGAACCTCAGTGTCCTTCTAATCATTGCTTAAGACCATATAGAAAACTGCCATACAGCAAAGGCCTGGCTTTCATCATGTGACTCCTATCTCTCCCTAATCAACCTCCAGACAGGAGAAACTCACGAGATGGACATTCTTCCAGGCAGCTCTTCTTTTCTCCCAGATCCTTCTCCTTTAGAACAATTTTATCTGGAGCAGAGAGTAGAACTTTAGAGGAAAGAGCAACAACATGCATTATGAAGATCACATTCTGGTTCCATGAATTAGAATACACATACTTTGTGGTACTAAATGTCCTGAAAGTGGAGTTGTCTCAAGGTCTGCAATGTTCTACTTTCTCTTTTCCTGCCATCTGTCTGTTCCTGGAGACAAACAAACAAACACAATCCATTTAGCTTAGGAAAAAGTATTTACTGTAGAAAATGTCACATTTCCCGTCTTAAGATTCTATGAAATTTTACTGCCTATCTCTAATCCACCAGGACTGACAACCTTGCTTCTCTTTTAAGATTAGAGTAATTTTTAAAGTTATGATAGCATTATTAAGTGACATTTCCAAATATAAACTTGCAAATTAAGGGTTTATTTATCAATTTTTCTTTGTTATGTGCATATATTTTGACACTTTTTAAACTTTAAACTTTAAAAAAATTACTTTCTTTCACACAGAGCTTGGCCATCGCTACCACTGGGGCATCGCAGTGGTCTGGACAGCCACTGCAGCCGCAGACACAGCAGCCACCGGCACCGCTATGGCCTCCGTGTTGGCCATAGCAGATCGCGCCACTCATGCCTGAGGCTATCCATGACTTTGGTCCTTGAAGCCCCTGCAGGCAAGATCTGCTGGGATTGCTGCCACCTCTGCTGCCACAGTGACATCCTGCCAGCCGTGGGTCTCCTCCCGTGTGCCCTGAGGTAGGCTCCCATCTCCAGCCTCTGCCCAACTCCTGTCCAGCTCCACCTCCTCTGGGGCGAGCAGCTGAGATAGCACCACCTGCTGGTGATTCAAGGTAACAACACCGAAATGGGAGAAACAAGCTTGAAAAACAGACACAGGACAGATTTGAGTGGTGAACGGAGGGTGACCTGAACTGTCCTTCACAGCAGGCCACGGGCAACTGACCCTAACTGCAAACTAATTTACTAGCTTGAAAAGACAGCTAGAAATCAGAGCTGAAAGGACATTGGACTTAAACAAAAAGTCACAAAGAGTATGCTCTTTGTGTTCTAAGAGTTTAATGACTTAATTCTATTCCTACTGTTTTGTTCCTTTTTTTTCTTTTCCTCTTCCTTTTCTTCTCTTTTCTCCTCTCTGTAAACCATATCTTTGTATAGAGAAACAGCACACCAATAAGGTGGTTGGTTAGCTTGTATATTAGCAACATTGTATGTTTTATTTTTTTTCCTATGGGAGTTCGTTAGTCTGTAGCTATGGTCTATAGTTTTTATCTGTTTCAGTTTAGGTCTCTCTCTCTACTTGTTGGTACACTCATCTGTTTCCCCCCTTACTCCTCTTTCTCTCCATCCCCCCTTCCTCCCACTGTCTGCTCCATTCTCTTCCCTCTGCTAACCACATTTTATTTCAGGCAGTAAACCTACAGCTCCACTGCATGGACAGATTCCAAGGCAGTGGGAAGTGGGTTTCAGATTATCAATACACCTGTCGGCAAATACCAGGACCTGCAGATAGATTTTTGAATCAAAGTTCCCCCCTTAAGTAAATCTCAAAATTGCAAAATTAACCACCCCCAACCTACAGTGCAAGTCCAGAATTGAAAAAAGTAAGAGGACATACATAAAGAATAGGAGATTGAACAAACAGAAGTAAAACCAATCCTTCTACCCCTGAATAACAGAATTAAAGAAGACAGTGACTTGGAGGGAAGAAAAAAGTAGGAAGGGGGAAAAAACTGCACAAATGAAGAAAAACCAAAAGAAGAATATAGGTCTCACACAACCCCCTGGGAAATTAGACACTGAGAAAACAGATTCTGGAACACAAACAATGAAAAGCCCCCAGAATGACTGGTCACATGCAACAAACCCAGACATCAAGACATTAATAAAGAGAATAATAAAAATTGAGGAGAGACAAGAGGAAAATAGGAAGGAGTTCATGTCAGACATAACAGCAGTAAAGAATACTGTGATGGAAATGAGTAACTAATAAGCATGGGAAGCAGAATTAGCCAAGCAGAAGAAAGAATCTCAGAGCTAGAACACCAAAACTAACCCAAACTGTCAAAAGCATGGAAAAGAAGCTCACAAAGACAGAACAAAACCTTCCAGAGATGAATGATCACTGCAGAGACTGAATCCAAGAGTAATTGGCCTTCCTGAGGCAGAGAGAGAAACAGAGGCCACACTGGAACAAACATTTCAGAAATCATACAAGAAAACTTCCCTCATCTCATCAAGGATGAAAAAATTGCAGAGAACCCCTGCAAGACAACAAATGAGAGACCAACTCCCAGACATATAATAATTCACCTAAACAAAATAGGTATAAAAGAAAAAATCCAAAAGGCTGCAAGAGAAAAAGGTCAGACTACATACCAGGGAAGAACAATTAGAATAGCAGCAGATTTATCTACAGAAACCCTCCAGGCTAGGAGAGCTTGGAGCCCTATCTTCAAAGTTCTAAAAGATAAGCAATTGCAACTGAAAATAACCTACCCAGCCAAGCTAAGCTTCATCAGTGAGGGAGAATTGAAATCTTTCCCAGATATCCAATCCCTAAGAACCTACACTGCCACCAGACCACCTCTACAAGAAACACTTAAGAAAGTATTGAACACAGAAGTAAAGGAAAAAAGAGCAACAACGTTCTTTACAAGAGTACCGGCAAAAAGATTAAAAACACACATGATCCAACTCTAAAACCAAAAGAAAGACAACACACAAACAGGAAGAACAACAACTCTGTAAGAACATTATGATAGGGATCAACTCTCACATTTCAATAATTAGTTTGCATGTGAACGGACCAAATGCACCACTGAAAAGACATAGAGTGGCAAAAATGGATAAAATATCACCAGGAAACAATTTATTGCTTTCAAAAGACTCACCTCACTAGAAAGGACACTCACAGACTCAAAGTAAGAGAATGGGAAACAAATTTTCAGGCAACTGGAACACAAAAGAAAGGAGGAGTCACTATCTTAATCTCAGACAAAAAACCCTTTAAGCTATCAAAAATTAAAAAAGATACAGAAGGCCACTACATAATGATAAAAGGTTCAATCCATCAACAAGAAATATCCATCCTAAACATATATGCACCGAACATAGGAGCACCAACTTTCATAAAGCAGCTTCTAGGTAAACTAAAAAAAGATATCAACTCCAACACCATCATAGCTAGGGACTTCAATACCCCACTCACAACCCTAGACAGATCATCAGGACAAAAAATCAGCAACAAGATCAGAAACCTCAATGTGACCCTTGAACAAATAGACTTAAATGATACCTACAGAACCCTCCATCCAAAGACCACAGAATACACATTCTACTCATTACCGCATGGAACGTACTCTAAAATCAACCACATACTTGGCCATAAATTAAACATAAGACAATTAAAAGGACTGAAACTTTACCATACACCTTCTCAGACCACAATGGAATAAATATATTAACACCAACAAGATCTCCCCAAAACCCACAAAGGCATGGACACTAAACAGCATGATGCTAAACAACTCCTGGGTCAATGATGAAATCAAAACAGATTAAAAGATACCTGGAAACAAATGAAAATGAAGAGACATCTTACCAAAATCTCTGGGACACCATGAAAGCTGTGGTAAGAGGGGAATTTATATCCCTACAAATGCACATGAAGCAAATGGAAGGATCACAAATTAACAGCCTAAGAAGCCACCTAAAAAAGCTGGAAAAGCAAGACCACAAAAACCCTAATTTCAGCAGAAGAATTCAGATCACCAAAATAAAAGTCCAAATCCAGGACATAGAAGACAAAAAGATAATACAAAAAAATCAATGAAACAAAAAGCTGGTTCTTTGAAAGGATAAACAAGATCGATGGTCCCCTAGCTAGACTGACCAAGAAAAAGAGAGAAAAGCCCAAATAAACACAATCAGAAACAAGAAAGATGAAGTCACTTCTGATCCTGAAGAAATACAAAAGATCATTAGATACTACTATGTACACTTGTATGGAAACAAACTTGAAAACCTTTCGGAAATGGAGGACTTTCTGTCATCACACAACCTGCTTAGGTTGAAACAGGAAGAAATTGAGACCCTAAACAATCAAGGAAATTGACTACATAATAAGAAAACTACCTACAAAAAAAAAAAAAAAAAAAAAGCCCTGGACCAGATGGCTTTCCAGTCGAATTCTACAAGACATTTAAGGAGGAGCTGATACCAATCCTACTGAAGGTATTCCAGGTGATTGCGAAAGATGGATCTCTCCCCAAATCATTTTATGAAGCCAACATCACATTGATACCCAAGCTAGGTAAAGATCCAACAAAGAAATAGAACTACAGGCCAATATCTTTGATGAATATAGATGCGAAAATTCTCAACAAGATCCTAGCGAACTGGATTCAACAACACATCTAAAAAATCATTCATCATGACCAAGTAGGCTTCATCCCTGGGATGCCAGGCTGGTTCAACATTCATAAAACCATAAATGTAATTAAATACATCAACAGATATCAAAACAAAAACCACATGATTATATCATTAGATGCAGAAAAAGCTTTTGATAAAATCCAGCACCCCTTCTTGATAAAAACCCGCAAACAGTTAGGCATATGGGAACATACCTCAAAATAGTAAAAGCCATCTATGAGAAACTCACAGTCAGCATACTCCCAAATAGAAAACAATTGGAACCATTTCCCCTGAAAACTGGAACAAGACAAGGATGCCCACTTTCATCCCTCCTGTTCAATATAGTATTGGAAGTCCTGGCTAGAGCAATGAGAGAAGAGAAGGCAATCAGGGGTATTCAAATAGGAAAAGAGGAAGTCAAGCTATCTCTCTTTGCAGATAACATGATCGTGTACCTTGAAAACTCAAGAGAATCTGTCAAAAACCTCCTTACACTGATAAAGGACTTTGGCAAAGTCTCAGAATATAAAATAAATGTGCAAAAAACAATTGCATTTCTTTACATCAATAATAAACAAACAGAAACCCAAATAAAAAGCACAATTCTATTCACAATAGCCACAAGAAAATGAAATACCTTGGCATCTTCCTAACCACAAATGTGAAAGACCTTTACAATGAAAACTAGAAAGCACTGCTCAAAGAAATCAAAGATGACACAAACAAGTGGAAAAATATCCCATGCTCATGGATTGGAATAATCAACATTCTGAAGATGTCCATCTTGCCTAAGGCTATCTACAGATTTAATGCAATACCCATCCAATTACCAGCAACATTCTTCTCAGACCTAGAAAAAACAACACAGGAATTCATAT